>NC_052155.1:186883415-187154704 GCF_902713615.1 Scyliorhinus canicula | reverse complement strand
CCCCCCCCAAGCCCCGGACCACGCTTCCCCCCAGCCCCGGACCACGCTCCCCCCCCCCCCCCCCCCCAGCCCCGGACCACGCTCCCCCCCCCCCCAGCCCCGGACCACGCTTCCCAAAAGCACAGATATAAGCCTTAAATACTGAGGCTCGCACGGTGGTTAGCATTGTTTTTTTTAAAATAATTTTTATTGAGAAATTTTGATTTTATACAACAATAACGCACCTTAGTAAAATACCGAAAATAACAATAATATTAACAATCATATACATTCGCCCCATCCCCATGAACAACCCAGCATTTTAACAACAACGCAAATTAACACACTATAAAGTTACAGAATAAACACTACAATAATGCACCCCCCCCCCCCCCCCCCCCCCGGGTTGCTGCTGCTATTGACCCAGTTACCTATCTCTGAGCCAGGAAGTCCAGAAAAGGCTGCCACCGTTTATAGAACCCTTGTGTTGATCCTCTCAGGGCAAATTTGACCTTTTCCAATTTTATAAATCCCGCCATGTCACTGATCCAGGTCTCCACGCTTGGGGGCCTCGCATCCTTCCACTGTAGCAGAATCCTTCGACGGGCTACTAGGGACGCAAAGGCCAGGACCCCGGCCTCTTTCGCCTCCTGCACTCCCGGCTCCACCCCAACCCCAAAAATCGCGAGTCCCCACCCTGGCTTGACCCTGGATCCAACCATCCTCGACACCGTCCCCGCCACCCCCTTCCAGAATTCTTCCAGTGCTGGGCATGCCCAGAACATATGGGCGTGGTTCGCAGGACTCCCCGAACATCTGGTGCATCTGTCCTCACCCCCGAAGAACCTACTCATCCTAGTCCCGGACATGTGGGCCCGGTGCAGCACCTTAAATTGGATGAGACTAAGCCTCGCACATGAGGAGGAAGAGTTGACTCTCTCCAAGGCCTCCGCCCAAGTCCCGTCCTCTATCTGCTCCCCGAGTTCCTCCTCCCATTTAGCCTTCAGCTCCTCCACTGACGACTCCTCCACCTCCTGCATTACCTTCTAGATGTCAGACACCTTCCCCTCTCCTACCCACACCCCCGAAAGCGCTCTGTCCATCGTCCCCTGCGAGGGCAGCAAAGGGAATCCCTCTACCTGTCGCCTAGCAAACGCCTTTACCTGCAGGTATCTGAACATGTTCCCCTGGGGAAGGCCAAATTTATCTTCCAGTTCCCCCAGGCCCGCAAACCTCCCGCCAATAAACAGGTCCCTCAATTTGCTGATGCTCGCCCTTTGCCATCCCCTGAATCCCCCATCCGTGTTCCCCGGGATGAACCGATGGTTGCCACCCAGTGGAGCCTCCATCGAGCCCCCTGTTTCCCCCCAATGCCGTCTCCACTGTCCCCAGATTCTTAGGGTCGCCGCCACCACCGGGCTCGTGGTATACCTCTTGGGGGAGAGCGGCAACGGTGCCGTTACCATGGCACCCAGGCTCGTACCTCTACATGACGCCATCTCCATTCTTTTCCACGCCGCCCCTCCCCCCTCCATCACCCATTTACGCACCATTGACACATTGGCTGCCCAATAGTACCCCAGAAGGTTGGGCAGCGCCAGCCCGCCTCTATCCCTTCCTCGCTCCAGGAACACCCTCCTCACTCTCGGAGTCCCATGTGCCCACACAAAGCTCAGAATACTCCCGGTCACTCTCCTAAAGAAGGCCCTGGGGATAAATATGGGCAGGCACTGAAAAAGGAACAAGAGCCTCGGAAGCACTGTCATTTTGACGGACTGCACCCTCCCCGCCAACGACAATGGCAGCATGTCCCACCTCCTGAACTCCTCCTCCATCTGATCTACCAGTCTGGTAAAGTTATGCTTGTGGAGAGTCCCCCAGTCCCTGGCCACTTGCACCCCCAGGTACCTAAAGCTCTCCCCTGCCCTCCTAAGCGGGAGCCTACCAATTCCTTCCTCCTGGTCTCCAGGGTGCACCACAAACACCTCGCTCTTGCCTAAGTTTAATTTATAACCTGAGAAGGTCCCAAACTCGGCTAGTAACTCCATCACTCCCGGCATCCCTCCCACCGGGTCTGCCACATACAGTAACAGGTCGTCGGCATACAACGACACCCTATGTTCCTCTCCACCTCGCACCAAGCCTCTCCACCTCTCTGAATCTCTCAATGCCATCGCCAGCGGCTCGATTGCCAGTGCAAACAACAAGGGGGACAAGGGGCAACCCTGCCTGGTCCCTCGGTAAAGCCGGAAGTACTCCGACCTCCTCCTATTCGTGGCCACGCACGCCATCGGGGCCTCATATAGCAGCCTTACCCATCTAATGAACCCTTCACCAAATCCAAACCTCCCCAACACCTCCCATAGGTACCCCCACTCCACTCTATCGAAGGCCTTCTCCGCATCCAGCGCCACCACTAACTCTGCCTCCCCCTCAATCGCCGGCATCATAATGACATTCAGCAATCTCCGCACATTCGTGTTCAGCTGCCTTCCCTTCACAAAACCTGTCTGGTCCTCATGCACAACCCCTGGCACACAGTCCTCTATCCTGGTGGCCACGATTTTTGCCAGCACCTTAGCATCCACGTTGAGGAGAGATATGGGCCTGTATGAACCACACTGCTGGGGGTCCGGTGGTTAGCATTGTTGCTTCGCAGCGCCAGGGTCTCGTGTCCGATTCCCGGCTTGGGTCACTGTCTCTGTGGAGACTGCATGTTCTCCCCGTGTCTGCGTGGGCTTCCTCCGGGTGCTCCGGTTTCCTCCCACAAGTACTGAAAGACATGCTGTTAGGTGAATTGGATATTCTGAATTCTCCCTCTGTGTACCCGAACAGGCGCCGGAATGTGGCGATTGAGGGCTTTTCACAGTAACTTCATTGCAGTGTTAATGTAAGCCTGCTTGTGACAATAATGAAGATTATTTTTTTTTAGGATGCTTTAGGAGATTGTATCAATTAGGTTGGAGCCGACTCTTTGATGTTCACTGGATGAAGTGCTTGCCGCAGGCTCTCGCTAGCCCAGAGACTCTCACGGCTGGGAGCGATCAACAAGGCAAAGCCTAAAACAGCTCCTGTCTGCAGCTCTGGCAAGTCTAACACCCTGAATATGGCCCCCAAAGGATGGGCTCAAGTCCAAGTGCAAGATCCCCGACATGGTGCTGAAGGACAACGTCCAAAATGTCTCCAACTTCGGGCAGGACCAGTACATGTGTACATGATTGGCTGGGACCCTCCCGTACCGCTCACACATATCCTCACTCCCTCAAACATCCAACTCATCCTCAGGTGCACTCTGTGTATCAGCCCCAGCCTCACACACGAGGCTGAGGCATTCACCGTCCGCAGCACCTCACACCACAACCCCTCCTCCAGCGCCATCCCCAACTCCTCCCAGTTACCCATCACCCCCTCCAGAGACTCCTTCTCCTTCTGCTCCAAAACCCTCCCATAGATCACCGAGATGACCTCCCCCCAACTCCATCACCTCCAGAAATGAGGAGGGCGGTGTCACTGGAAAGGTCAGAAAAACCTTTTTAGCAAAATCCCGCACTGCTTGTACCTGACACCTCCTCATGTGGGACCGCAAACATCTCCCCCAACTCCTCCAAATTTGCAAACCACCTTTCCAAAAACAAGCCCTTCGTCCCCAGTACCCCACACTCCTCCCATCCCTGGAACCTTGCATCATCCATCTTCCCTGGCTCAAACCCGTGGTTCCCGTGGATCGGCATCAACTACGACCTTGCCCATAACCTAAAGTGCTGCCGAAATTGCCTCCATATTTTCGGCGTGGCCACCACCACAGAACTCCCCGAGAACTTACCCGGGGCAAATGGGAGGGGCGCCATTCCCAGCGCCCGCAACCCCAACTCCTTCAAGAGCCTGCCTCCATCCTCACCCACAAAGCCCATTTGGCTGAAACATAATTGCCCCTATAAAGTGCTTAATGAATTTGGATCTTTAAATTGTTTCACCATCACTGAAATTAGGTTTCTACTCATTGGAAGGGCCATGTGTCATTAATTGCAGTACTGAGTCAGACACACACCAGGAAGGTTCCGCGGTTTACAATCGGTCAGTTGCTTTCAGCTGAGACACTAATTGGATTTTTAAAAAATCGGCCAGCCAATGGTGGGGTTGGGCAGTGTACTCTAGCATGAGTTAGCATCTTCAAGGGCTCTGCTGGAACTGTGACCTGCACGTAGAATCCCGACAGGGCAGAATGAGGCCATTCAGCCCATCAAGTCTGCACCGACCATTCGAAAAACCTCACCGCACAGGCCCAATCCTTGCCCTATCCCCGTAACCCCACCTAACCTTTGGATACTAAGGGGCAATTTAGTGTAGCCAATCCACCTAGCCTGCACATCTTTGGACAATGGGAGGAAACCAGAGCGCCCAGAGGAAACCCACATGCAGACTCCGCACAGTCACCCGAGGTTGGAATTGAACCCGCGACCCAGGTGCTGTGAGGCAGCAGTGCTAACCGCTGTGCCACCATGTTGGAAATTTCAAGACTGCCAAGTGAAGTTATATTTCTGACATGAGTCAGCACCACCACACCACGAGGGGGAGGGGGGGGGGGGGGAGAGAAAATTGAAGGGGGGAAATTCACAAATGGACCCAGCCCAACACTCCTTTTCCGATTAAAGTAAGTCTAAAGTAAGACCATGTACCCTTGTTTACTCCCGACGGAGGTCACGTGTGTTGAGAATGTGGGTGGGAGGCTTGCTTCTAAAGCTATTCTTGAGAAAGGCTATCGACCTGGACATCAACTTTGTTCCTCTGTCCACAGAGGCTACCTGACCTACAGATTGCTTCCTACAGTTCCTATTTTTATTACACAATATTGCTGTTGCCTTACTATCAACACTGTCTCCTAGCATTGTCATCTCTGAGTTCCCAGGGAAAGGTTCCCATTTGGCACTAGCCCACACAGCACTAGCCATAGGAATTTCACACCACAGCAGCCTGTCTAAGGCCCTCTCCTTGTATACAACATTCCTTAACAGCAATGTTGAAATGCACAATTAAATATACAAATAATCTAAAAGCAAAATACTGTGGGTGCTGGAGGTCTGAAGTAAAAATAAGTGTGGAAAAGTTCAGCAAGTCTGGCAACAGAAGTTTTCTGAAGGAGCATCACATTGGACTTGAAACATTAACTCGGTCTCTCTCTCCACAAATGCTGCCATCCCTGCTGAGTTTTCCCAGCACTTTCTCATTTTTACATTTAAAAATATCTGTCTATTTCTATCGCTGTCAGCTGTGAGTCAATGGACAGCACTCTCTCATAGTCAGAAGGCGGTGGCTTCAAGTCCCACTGAAGAAACTTGAACACAATGTGCGCTGAGGTGCCGTATTTAGGATGAAACACGAAACCGAGGCCCTGTCTGCTCTCTCCAGCGGCCGTATACAATCTTGCAGCAGTATTCAAAGAAGAGCAGGCGATTTCTCCCTGGCGTCTGATATTTGTCTCTCAACCAGCCCCGAAAAACATTCGCACGTTATCACATTGCTGTTTGTGGGAGCTTACTGTGAGCGAATTGGCTGCCCACTTTCCCACATCACAACAGTGACTACACTTCAGAAGCACTTTGTTGGCTGTAAAAGTGCTTTGGGAGGCTGTAAAAGATGCTCTATAAATGCAAATGTTTATTTTCTATTTGGGTTTATTTCATGCTGATCGTTTTTAGGTGATTGATGAGATAGCAGGCTTTTGATAGACCACACTGTCGGCATTGACTCAGTTATTTGAAGACAATGGTGGAGTTTTTCACAGAAACTGGGGAGGATTTTCCATGTGATGTTCCTGGTAATGGATGGCAAGGTGATGAAGGCAACAAACGCCAGAAATTGGCAACCCAGTTTGGGTTTTTTGGTATCAACGCCCATAGGTTTAGAATTATTACCATAGAATTATCAGAGCTCTTTGACATTAGGGTGAATGTTCACGAAAAATCCCATCTAATTCATAGTGTTTCCTTCAAGCACATGTTCTGATTCAGGTAAATCCAACACCTGAGGTGTCTGTTGTGTTATGCTTCTTGATGTAGCATAAGCTGCTTCCTTGATGTATGCTCTGACAAAGGAAGGTTCAGACTTGGAGATGGGTTTAACACATTTATTGAACAGTTAACAATTCTCTTACTTGAGTTCGACTCTCCTGCTGATCTTGCTATAGTAACTCAGTCTAACTAACCAGTCTGCTCTAATCCATGTGGTAGGTGTGATGCTTCTGATCTGTCCCTGACTCTCTGAGTGTCGTCTATGGAAAAGAGAAAGAGCATGTGTGCCCTGTCCTTTTATATGGGTAGCCCCCTTGTGGTAGTGTCACCTCTGTGTGTATCTTGACTGCCCATTGGTCGTGTCCTATCTTACTGACCTATTGGTTGAATGTCTGTGTGTCATGATGTCTCTGGTGCTCCCTCTAGTGTTTATTTAGTTCTAGTGTATCTATATTAACCCCTTGTGTATTTACAGTGATGCATATCACCACAGTGTCCAGGGACATTCATTAGTGAAACGATATTTATCATGAATTCTTTCCCCACAATATTCTTTACACAAATCTATTAACTCCTTCTGTAAACAAATAAGCATGATCCGTTATCTGGATGGTGAACCGTGATGTCGATATTTTATTCTTCCACTGAAAACTGTGACAATTTGTACAGAAGAAACTGCTAACTGTGGGATACATTTTATCACATAGATAGGATAACTGAATAATAGACTGCTGCTCTGTAACTAACCCCTTTCTTAAACACACTTTGACTGTGTGCGATTGGAGTACAACTGGTCATATAGGATTGGACACTCCTCATATATATCAATGTTTCCTGATTGGAGTCCGAGAAGATGGAAATAGGGAAAGATGCTGAAACATTCGCCTGTCTTATATTTTCGACTGAAAATAAAACTACTCCCAAGTGTTGGTGATTCCCAGAATCAGGTTCCAGATCTCAAAGTTCCAATATCCCGAGAAGTAATATCTTTTACATTCTTCAACACAAAAAGTCCCACTTTGTTTACAATACTTGGAATTAACTTAAACTGCCGTAGGCGGCATGGTAGCACAGTGGATAGCACTGTTGCTTCACAGCACCAGGGACTCTGGTTTGATTCCCAGCTTGGGTCACTGTCTGTGCGGATTCTTAACCGTCCCCTCGTATCTGCGTGGGTTTCCTCCGGGTGCTCCGGATTCCTCCCACAAGTCCCGAAAGATGTGCTTGTTACATGGACATTCTGAATTCTCCCTCTGTGTACCCGAACAGGTGCCGGAATGTGGCGACTAGGAGATTTTCACAGCAACTTCATTGCAGTGTTAATGTAAGCTTACTTGTGACATTAATAAAGATTATTATTATGTCATAGAACGTTACAGCACAGAAAGAGACCGGTTCTCCGACCTGTGTGCAGGACCCCCCTCGGCCTGAAGAAATCCTGGCCATTAGTATCCTTAACATAATAAAATGCTCCAGGGCACTTCACAGGAAGGCCTATCAAATCAACATGTTGACACACGTACAGTGCATTGCACTTACACAAATTCCCTCCGCAATCGTCACTTTTTTTGTGTCTCTGAAGGATGCAAATTCAAAATAATGTTGCTCCGCTCAACTCTTTTCGACAAGAAAGTATCTTCTGTGTGTTTTGTCAGAAAATACCTGTCAGAGGCAGCTGTGCTGCCCTGGGAAGCACTATTTAGATTACGTTTCTTTATTCAAAGGGTGCTGCCACAATGCTGTTGGGATAAGACGAGGCCCTTGTGAAGCACAAACATTGGCCGAGATAAGCTGGCCTGTTTCTGATCGCAAGAATGCCCAATATACACTTATTTTACATTCATTCACAGAACGTAGGTGACGCTGGCTAGGCCAGCATATATTGCCCATCTCTAATTGCCCTTGAACGGAATGACTTACGTGGCTATTTCAGAGGGTATTTGAAAATTAACCACTTTGTTGTGGGTCTGGAGTCACATATAAGCCAGGCCAGGTAAGAATGGGTATTCCTTCCCTGGAGGACATGAGTGAACCAGATGGAATTTTTAACAGGAATTTAGTTGTTTCATGGTCGCCATTACTAAGACTAGATTTGGCTTTTAACTGAATTTAAAACTCCCCAGTTGCCTGGTATGATTTTAGTCTCGATCATTAGTCCAGGCCTCTGAATTAGTAGTTTAGTAAGGTGACCATTGTGCTGCCATTCCTTAGAATTTGAAGCGGGAAAGATGAGAAAGTTGGGATGTAGTTTGACGGTCTTAGGTGAGTCAAGGGGCAGGATTCTCCATAGCCCGACGCCGAAATTGCGCTTGGGTGGAGAATGGCTCCCGATGCCAGATCCAGGGCAGGCACCGGATTGATGCCGGTTCATGTTGCTCCGCTCCTTCCAAATCGGCATCATCGGAACGCACGGCCTGCGCAGTCGCAAGGCCATCAGCTGGCCCATCCGGGTGCTCTGACCCCGATGGGCCACGTGTGGTCCCAGCGGTCGGGAACCTGGCGTGCTGGCTGCAGACAGCGTCCAGCACCGCCACACACATCCGGGATCCGTGCCACTGGCTGGGGGCTACTGCCAGGGCTGGAGGGGGTGGGCTGTGGGGTGGGGGTGGGCGGGTCAGGGTTCCAACGGGGCCGGTGCCATGTTTTGCAGCATGATCAGTGCAGCTTGTCAGCCCTGCGCATGCGCAGCCCGGGGCCCGGCAATTCTCCGTCCGTTTTCCGCGCAATCTGCGGGTGTTCCACGCGGTGCCGGTGCTAGACCCTCACTGGTACTGGAATCGGTGATGGGCTCGTGCCGATTTTCCCATCGTGAAGCACCCGGAGATTCGCCGTTGGCGCCGGCACTTAGCCGCTGGAACGGAGAATTCCGTCCAAGGTATTTGTGATTTGAAATGAAAACCAAACATTCTGGGAAAACTCAGCATGTCTGGCAGCATCTGCAAAGAGAAAGACAGCGTTAACGTTTGGAGTCTGTGTGATTCTTCATCGTAATATTTGAGGTTTAGTTTTGTGGTGAATTCATCCTGTTGTAATTCACACTGTATTGCATTGCATTGTATTATGGCCTTGTGGGCTCTGTATGTGAGTCGTTGCGCGGCTCTGCCCATAGGGGGAGATGAGGAGCTTGTACAGGGTTCCGCCCATGGCCCCTCCCACTACCGGAAGTATAAATTGTGGCAGCCGTAAGCCTGTTCTGAGTTCTTCTGGTCGCAGGCAGGCTCAGTTGTGAGACTATTAAAACTACAGTTTACTTCCAATCGTGTCTCTAGTGAATTGATGATCACGTCAATTTAAGTCTTAGAAAACTTGAAGAAAACTACTATGGAATCAGCCCTCAAACCTGATCGACTAGAACAGGGGTGGGCAAACTATGGCCCGTGGGCCGCATGCGGCCCGCCAAAGGTCTTTATGCGGCCCACCAAGATCAAGTCATTAAAAAAAAATTTTTTTTTAAAATTTTTTAATTTAAAAATTTTTTTTTAAATATTTTTTTTATAAGGTTAATGGGGGGGGGGGGGGATGTTGGGTTACTGGTATAGGGTGGATACGTTGACTTGAGTAGGGTGATCATTGCTCGGCACAACATCGAGGGCCGAAGGGCCTGTTCTGTGCTGTACTGTTCTATGTTCTATGTTCTATATGAGGCGCCCAGAATCATAACCGGGTGAAGTGCCATTTTTGAAAAGTAGAGAAAAAGAGGGCTAAAGGCAGGATGCCACCGGGGGAAGCGCTGAGGTATATGCCGCATGCTAATTTGTTACAACCGGGACTATTAATTAATATACTATGCGGCCCTTTAAAATTGTGAATTTCTGAATGTGGCCCTTGCACGGAAAAGTTTGCCCACCCCTGGACTAGAACTTGACCCACAGGCTGCAGAGGCGAAGGAAATCTTCCAACACTGGCTTCGATGTTTCAAGGCCTACCTGGCTGAATCAAGCACATCCAAGACTACAGAGGAGCAGAAACTCAGCCTACTGCACACACGGGTGAGCCATCGTATCTCTCCGCAACTCAATTGTACCATCTCATATACGGAGGCACTGGCTATGCTCGACCGATTGTACGTGTGGCCGATTAACGAGGTCTACGCGCGGCACATTTTCACGACCTGCGCGACTTAAAAGCCCTTGCTCGGGACTGCAATTTTCAGGCTGTAACGGCATCCCAACACATGGAACTCGCTGTCCGTGATGTATACGTCCCCATCTTGGGCGTAACCTCAATGTAACTTCAAGAGCTTCACACTCAGCTTCGGCGGACCCCTACCTCCACTCACTATCTGCAGTCTAGCGACTCTGAAAATTGACCCCCCTTCACTCTTCACTAATCTCACTGCTAACTGCAAACCCGTAGCCACTCGCAGCAGGCGGTATAGCCTGCAGGACAGGGTATTTATTAGAACCGAGGTCCAGCGGCTCATACGTGAGGGAGTCATAGAGGCCAATAACAGCCCCTGGAGAGCTCAGGTGGTGGTCGTCAAAACCGGGGAAAAGTTCCGGATGGTGGTTGATTATAGCCAAACCATTAACCGGTTCACGCACCTCGATGCGTACACCCTCCCCAGAATTGCAGACATGGTCAATCAGATCGCCCAGTACCGCATATTCTCCACGGTGGATCTGAAGTCTGCTTACCACCAGCTCCCAATCCGCCCGGAGGACCGCCACTACACGGCGTTCGAGGCAGATGGCCGCCTCGTCCACTTCCTCCGGGTCCCCTTTGGTGTCACGAATGAGGTCTCTGTGTTCCAACAAACAGTGGACCGAATGGTGGACCAGTACGGGCTGCGGGCCACGTTCCCGTACTTGGAAAATGTCACCATTTGCGGCCATGATCAGCAGGACCACGTCGCCAACCTCCACCGATTTCTCCAAACCGCCCAGAAACTCAATCTCACGAAAAACATGGAGAAATGCGTTTTCCGCACTACCAGACTAGCCATCCTTGGCTACGTTATGGAAAACGGAGTCCTGGGCCCCGACCCGGACCGTATCTTACAGCTCTCTCTCCCTCATTGTCCCAGGGCCCTCAAGAGGTGCCTGGGATTTTTCTCGTATTACGCCCAGTGGGTCCCCCAGTATGCGGACCAAAGCCCGTTAACTATTTAAGACCACACTCTTCCCACTGTCAACTGAGGCGCGCCAGGCCTTCAACTGCATCAAGGAGGACATCACCAAAGCCGCCATGCGGGCGGTGGATGAATCCGTCCCCTTTCAGGTGGAGAGCGACGCCTCAGAGGTTGCTCTCGCCGCCACTCTGAATCAGGCAGGGAGACCGGTCGCCTTCTTCTCCCGAACCCTCTCCGCTTCGGACCTTCGTCACTCCTCAGTCAAAAAGGAAGCTCAAGCCATCGTGGAAGCCGTACGGCACTGGAGGCACTACCTCGCAGGTAGGAGGTTCACCCTCATCACCGACCAAAGATCAGTTGCCTTCATGTTTGACAACTCGCAAAGGGGCAAAATTAAAAATGATAAAATCTTGCGGGGAGGATCGAACTCTCCACCTATAATTACGATATTATGTATCAACCGGGGAAGCTCAACGAGCCCCAGATGCCCTGTCCCGCGGCACGTGCGCCACCTGAAGGCTATCCACAATGACCTCTGCCACCCGGGGGTCACCCGGCTCGCCCACTACGTCAAAGCCCGAAACCTGCCTTTCTCCACCGAGGAGGTAAAAGCCATCACTAGGGATTGCCCGATCTGCGCGGAGTGCAAACCGCACTTCTATAGACCAGACAAGGCCCACCTGGTAAAGGCTTCCCGGCCCTTTGAACGCTTGAGCATCGATTTCAAAGGGCCACTGCCCTCGACCAATCGAAACGTGTATTTTCTTAACGTCATCGACAAATTCTCCCGCTTCCCCTTTGCTATCCCGTGCCCCGATATGACCTCCCATACAGTCATCAGAGCCCTGCACAGTGTCTTCACCCTGTTCTGTTTCCCCAGCTACGTACACAGCGACAGGGGTTCGACCTTCATGAGCGACGAGCTGCGTCAGTACCTGCTCGACAAGGGCATCGCCTCGAGCAGGACTACCAGCTGCAACCCCAGGGGGAACGGGCAGGAGAGGGAGAATGTGATGGTCTGGAAGACCGTCCTACTGACCCTCCGGTCCAGGAATCTCCCGACCCCCTATTGGCAGGAGGTCCTCTCCGACGCGCTCCACGCTATTAGGTCCCTCCTATGCACTGCCACCAACCAGACCCCTCACGAACGACTATTTGTTTTCTCTAGGGGCACTACCACAGGGGCTTCGCTCCCTTCCTGGTTGAGGACACCGGGTCCGGTTCTCCTCCGGAAGCACGTCCGGACACACAAAACAGACCCGCTAGTAGAGAGAGTGCTACTGATTCATTCAAACCCCCAATACGCCTTTATTGAATACCCCGACAGCCATCAGGACACCGTTTCCCTCCGGGACCTGGCGCCTGCAGGATCCACCACCACCACCGCCGCCGAGGTACCCCTCACACTACACCCCACCCAAATCCCCACGCCCTGCGCCCCCGCGCCTATAGGTTCCCTGCCCACGCTCGGCACCCCCGCGCCTATAGGTTTCCTGCGCCTCCCATCACCCGTCGCACCGGTCAGGAATGAAGCTCGGGCCAAAACACCCCCGGAGTCCACCCTCGTACCCACACCGATCGTCACCGCCCAGCCACCCGAAGAGGCTGCAACCACGGTGCGCTGCCGATCCCAAAGGACGACTCGGCCACCGGACCGACTCAACTTGTAGACCCGTCACTTGATTTTTTTACAGGGGGTGAATGTGGTGAATTCATCCTGTTGTAATTCAGACTGTATTGCATTGCATTGTATTATGTCCTTGTGGGCTCTGTATGTGAGCCGTTGCGCGGCTCTGCCCATAGGGGGAGATGAGGAGCTTGTACAGGGCTCCACCCTTGGCTCCCCCCATGGCCCCTCCCACTACCGGAAGTATAAAGTGCTGCAGCCGTAAGCCTGCTCTCAGTTCTTCTAGTCGCAGGCAGGCTCAGTTGTAAGACTATTAAAACCACAGTTTACTTCCAATCGTGTCTCTAGTGAATTGATTGTCACATCAGTTTTATTATGCCTCCAGGTGAATGCCTCGGTAATGGTGCAGGTCACAATCAGCCTTTTCGCACAATTAAACTTTTTCCTTTTAACGCAAGTGCGAACACTACCAAAGTTTGGAACTGCTTAAAAATAAATTGATCCAAGGTGTGCCAGGGCAGGAACATTGTCAAGGAAAAAGCCTGTAATGGTACATGAACATAAAGTTGCATGTACTAGGGCGGCACGGTGGTTAGCACTGCTGCCTCACAGCACCAGGCACCCAGGTTCAATTCCAGCCTCGGGTGACTGTCTTCGTGTGGAGTTTGCACGTTCGCCCCGTGTCTGCGTGGGTTTCCTCCGGGTGCTCCGTTTGGTCCCACAACCCAAAGATATGCATGTTAGGTAGATTGGCCGTGCTAAATTGCCCCTTAGGGTGAGGTTACAGGGCGGGGGATAGGGCCGAGGTAAGGTGGTCTTTCAAAGGGTCGGTGCAGATTCGATGGGGCAAATGGCCTCTTTCTGTACTGTAGGGATGCTATGATTCTATGAATCAAAAAGAACCAGAGAGCGCATGAGAGAAAAAAATGCTGCAAATTGTTACATTGCCTGAAGGGTGGGGGAAATAGACTCAAAGGAGTATTCGATAAACACTAAAAAGGTTCAGGGATAAGGCGAAAGAGCAGGAAAATTGGGTCAAATTAGATAGCTAGTACAGGCACAAAGGACTGAATGGCCTTCTCTGAAAAGTAACTTGAGTTTTATTTTTCTTTCTATCATTCGTGTTTTTTTCCTTTTAGGCTGAGATTTTCTTTCTCTGCCAGAAGCCTCTTTCCTTCCTCTCTTCCCTCCTTTATTCGGTCCTCGGTTTATTTTCTGCCTCCAACCGCTTCAGTCAGGGATGCGTTTTGGATCCAAGACTGCCACCTGGGGAAATGGTTGTAAAGGCTGTTCAAACTCCCTCAGAAAAATACCCAACCAAGTCTGGTGTTTTGTGAGGGTCTACCTAAAAACAGGCAGCAAAAGAAAATTGTAAAGATAGAGACACATTTTTCTAGATTTCCCACTGTGCTGCTACCTCATAATTTGATACGCAGAAGAAACATCTCCTTTTACTTTGTGCTTTGCTTTACTCAATCCAACCTAGACAACGTGAGCGCACCTTGCAACTTAGCGGCTTTTCACAGTTACTTCATTGCAATGTTAATGTAAGCCTACTTGTGACGATAAAGATTATTATTATCTTCCTATTCTGGATCCTTTCCATTCTATTTACTTTACCAGTGAGAATAAAACTAACAAACTGACTTACCAAACTTGGCTCACAACAACAGCTTGTGTTTAAATGGCACCGGTAACTTAAGAAGATGTCCCGAGGATGCTTCATAGGAGCATTATAAAACAAAGCTTTACACCAAGCCACATGAAAAGATATAAAAGACTGGTGACCGAAAAGCTTGGTCAAAGAGGTGGGTTTTAAGGAGCATTAAGTGGGGGGGTGGTGGGGTGTAGAGAGGCAGAGAGGGTTGGGAAGGAGCTGAAGGCACGGCTGCCAGTAGCGGAGTACTTCAATTTGAGGTGGCAGAAGAGAGCAGAATTAGAGCAGTACAGCTATCCCAGTGGGGGTGGGGGTGGAGATTATACTGATGGGAGGGAGGGAGGGTGAAAATCACTTCTCGTACTGCCCCTTTGGACCGAAACAAAAATATGAAAAAAGACACTGTTTCTCCAAAAATTCAGATCTTTATAAAGCGACAGCTATGGTGGAGGGATTTGTAAGTCTGTCCCCCAATTTACAACTGTAGAAAATTGCAACACAGTTCAGAGTATCTTGGTGCAATACAATTATTCTGCCAAATACAGATACAATTACAGCAAGGAACATTTGCTGTGGACAATGATTAGTTAACCCATCTTTGGTGAGATGCACGTACCGGCAACAGCAGTATCAATCCATTTAGTTTCATACCAAAACTTATGTTCTCCACAGGATGTGCGATAATACACCTGCACAGTTGTTGTAACAGGTACTGAGGCATAATCCAGCGTATGCTTCACCTTACGAAAGCTGATGCAGCCGTGACACAGACAAACTGCTTCGGGGATTGATTCAGGGATCCGTTCAGGATCTTCATTAATCCTAAACCATTGGAAGACAGAATTTGTTAAAGTTGTAAATATTTTAACTTGAGTTCATGAGCTGTACGCATTCCATAACCTCCACACACACACACCTCTGCAATACATCCTACATATCTGACGTAAAGTATTTAAATCTAAATAAGGCTAAACTAGTCTTGGTCAGACCCCCATCTAGAGTAACTGCATTTCGTTCTGGGCACCACAGCTCAGGGAGAAGTGAATGCAGCTCAGGGAGAAGTGAATGCAGCTCAGGGAGAAGTGAATGCAGCTCAGGGAGAAGTGAATGCAGCTCAGGGAGAAGTGAATGCAGCTCAGATTCACCAGAACGAAAGTAGTTGCTTCAAGGTTTAAGTTACGGGGAAAGGTTGCATAGATTAGGGGGTCGGTTAGATCAGTTGGCTGGACAGTTGGTTTGTGATACCAGAGCGAGGCCAATGGCGCGGGTTCAATTCCCCTACAGGCTGGTGTTATTCATGAAGGCCCTGTCTTCTCAAGCTCCCCAGAGGTGCGGTGAAATCACCACCAGTCAGCCCTCAAAGGAGAAAGCATCCTCTGGGACTGAGGCAACATTTACAATTTGTATTGCCTCGGGTTTAGGAGGAGTGATTTACTTGAGGTGTTTAAAATGGTAAATTGATTTAATGCAGGAAACTATTTCTGCTGGTGGGGGGGGGAATCCCGAACATTAAAGTCAGAGCCAGGCCGTTCATGGGTGACACCACATAAAGGAAACCGGAAATCTGGAACGCTGGATAGATAAAGTTACGGTACAGATCAGCCATGATCCAATTGAATGACAGAGCAGTACTGAATAGCCTCCTCTTGTCTCTGTGTTTTTATGTGTTAAAGCACACAGACTATTAATTTGAATGCATTTGAAACCTGTGGTAGTATGACTAGAGGTACTATGGTACCTGGGAGTGTGAGCCGCTATTGGTGTAGAAGGCTATCTGCCCATTGACCCAGGTGTTGTCTTCTCATTGGTTGAGAGGAAGGTAGCTCCGCCTACGAGGCGGAGTATAAGAACCCGTGTTTCCCAGCAGCCATCGTTCTTTCAGTACTCATGCTGTTGGGCACACGTCTTGTAGATTAAAGCCTTCGATTCGGACTACTCCTTCATTTCTGTGTTCATTGATCGTGCATCAAAACCCTTCAACTTACAAACTGACAACATTGACTTGCATGTCTGAATTTCTGATGTGTTTCCACCCTATGAATGCTCATGGCTGAAATGCTAATACCTCATTCTGCTAACATAGAAAAATGTCCCAAGACAGTTTACCTAGATGCCATTGGAAAAATAAATGACACCAAGCTGAAACTTGGTCAGAGATGTGGATATCCCGCTTGTGGGTGACACATCAGAAGCAGGAATTTTATTTTGACTCGCCAGAGGAGGCGATGGACTTTATGCGAATCATGTCCACAGGTTCTAGGTGTGTTCAAGATTGAAGGGGTCCTGGGAGGGGTTCACGGACGTGATGTCCGAGGTGCTGGGCGTGGGAGTGGTTCTAAGTCCAGAGGTGGCGAAATTTGGGGTGTTGGAAGACCCAAGAGTCAGGGGGCGAGAGAGGCCGATGATTTGGCCTTTGCCTCCCTAGTAGCCAGGAGACGCATTTTGCTTAAGTGGGAAGTTGGGTTGGAAAAAGTTAACTTCACTCTGTGGAGGTCGGTCGAGGGGTTCGCCTGGAGGTGGAAACCGTTCATCGATATCTTCAAGGAGGGGTCAGCAAGGGAGAGGGAGGGTGTTCTTGTTGTTGGAGTAAGGGGGTTAAAATGGGGAAAGTGGGTCTAGTGGGGTTGTTGGTGTCAGGAGAGCTCGAGGGTTGTGTTTGTTTATTGGGCTGATGTGTTCTTCTGATGGTCTGTGTATTTGCTAAATGCCTTAAATAAAAATATTTTAAAAACATATATTTTTTTAAAATGTGGGGCGTGATTCTCCGCCCCCCACGATGGGTCGGAGAATAGCGGGAGGGCCTTCCCGACATTTTTCCCGACCTCCCGCTATTCTCCCCCCCCCCCCATGGCCACCCCACGACACGAATCGCTGCTCGCCATTTTTTTTACGACGAACAGCGATTCTCCCCTATCCGATGGGCCGAGTTCCCAGGCCTTTACGGCCGTTTTCACGAACGCAAACACACCTGCTCTCACCGTTCGTGAAAACGGCCGCAAAGTTCCGTTCCCGACAACCATGGCACCAATTGGCACGGCCGCACCACGGCCGTGCCAAGGGTGGCATGGGCCCGCGATCGGTGCCCACCGATCGGGGGCAGTGGGTCCGAAACCCGTGCACCCTTTGTTCCTCCGCCGCCCCGCTGGATCAGTCCGCGGGGCGGCTGAGGGGCATGACGGCCCGCGCATGCGCAGGTTTGACGCATATGCGTGATTACATCATCCGCGCATGCGCGGGTTGGAGCCGTCCAATCCGCGCATGCGCGGCTGACGTCATCGTGCGCATCAGCCGCCGTGACCCTTGGCGCGCGGGCTTAGCGATGTTCGCTAAGCCTGCGATGCCGTGGTTCACGGGGCCCTGCTGCTAGCCCCGACCGGGGAGCAGAATCGGGTCCCGGGAGGGGGCGCGGAGGCTGCCGTGAAACACGGGCAGTTTCACGGCAGCCTTTACGACTCTCCGCATTTGCAGAGAATCGCGCCCATGGACTTCCTTCCTTAAAATTCTCTGCTTCTCTATATCACTTTCCTCCTTTAAGATGCTGTTTAAAACCACCCTCGTTGACCAAGCTTTTGGTTACTGTCCTAATATCTTCTTGTCATAGAATTGTACACGGCCCTCCAGGCCATTTGGTGCTTCATGGCCCAAGTTTTTGTTTGAGGAGGAGAGGGTGGTGCAAAGACAGGCATGTTAAAGGAGGGAATTACAGTGGGTGGAGTTAAGATTGCCAATGGTTGGACAAAGTATGGGGAGTGGGGATGGGATGGGGAACTTTGAGGAGCAATGTAGGGCTGGCAAAGAATGTGGAATTAGGCCGAGGAGAAGACATGAAGGGTTTTGAAGACGAGGAACAGAATTCAAAATTTTGAGCCATTGGACTGGGACCTAATGCATGGCAGCAAGGAGAGGGGTGAGGGGGGAGAGGAATTTAGAGTGGAATAGAATGCAGGTAGTTTTGAAGAACAAAGAACAAAAAAAGTACAGCACAGGAAATTTAGACAAAGGCATGGATGAATGTTTCGACAGCAAGTGGGAAGAGGCAGAAGAGGGGATGATTGATATGGATCTATTGGGGAGAAAGTAGGATTAGGCTATTGAATTGGATGATCATCCATGGCCATGTTGAATAGCGGAGCAGGCTCGAAGGGCCAAAAGGCCTCCTCCTGCTCCTACTTCTATGTATCTATATCACTGAGGTGGAAGTGGGTGGTTTGCGTGATAGGAAGCATTTGAAATTAGACACAGCTTACAGTTCAATGGTGAGTGGGGGGGGGTAACAGAATGGCAAGGGTATGGGGTTCCATGCTGAGGTCTGTCATTGATGTCTTTGATCTTCTCAAAGTTTAACTGGAGGAAATTGGAGTTCATTCAAGACTGGATAGCTGACAACGCAGAGGCAGTGGCAGGTCGAGTGAGAGGAAAGTTGGATGTTAACAGCCTACCTGTGAAAGCTGACCAGCCGTCTACACATGATGAAACTCACCCCACACTTGTAATTATGCACCTGAACCCCAGGCAGCGCACAATGTACCATACCTCTGTGAACTTGATTTCACAACACGTCATGTGCAGGTATTAATTTATGATTTTCGATCTTGTCTAACATGCTGCTGCACGCACTGCTTATGTTAGGATCTGGAAAGAATGGAGATATTATGCTTTTCGAGTTATGGTAGTAGAACATGAAAAACCACAATACTAAATTGCTGTTGCCAGCAGCTTTCTCCTTACCTGTAGCTCAAAGGTGAGAACTCAATGTGTGAACTTGTCAGCAGTTCAGGATCCAGCCAGGTAGAGAGTATTCCATCACACGTCTGACTTGTGTCTTGTAGATGGTGGACAGCTTTATGGGGCAAAGGGTCAGTCAGGAGGTGAGTTACTCGCCGCAGGATTCCTAGCCTCTGACCTGCTCTTGTAGCCACATTATTAATATGGGTAGTCCAGTTCAGTTTCTGATCAATGATGTTGATAGTGGGGGATTCAGTATTGGTAATGCCACTAAATGTCAAGGGGCAATTGGTTAGACTCGCTCTTGTAGTGATAGTCATTGCCTGGGACTTGTGTCACATGCTGGGCAGTTGTGATTTTCCTTTTGCTCATGTCTTCCCAGCTCTTTCAAAATGCTTGAAGGATATGTAATGATCCTTTTCTTTAGCAACTGAAGTGGAATTTCATCTCTACAATCTGAAGGTAATTCTGTACATTCTTTTGCATTAACAACCGCAAGGAAAGCAGTGAATACCATCTGGGAAAGAGAGATCAACGCAATTCACAGTAAAGTTGTAAACTATTTTTACACAACACCTCATTGTTTGTGGAGTGCTTTGGGATGTTGAGGCCAGGAAAGACACCATAATAATGTATTGTTCTCTTATATCAGAACACAAAATAGTAGGATTAGGCCATTCAACCCTACCACCTGCTCCATTCATGAGATCCTGGCTGATCTTCCACCTCACCTTCCTGCACTCCAGGTACACTCTCAAACCGTCAGTGTTCGGACTCAGACTGCGCCAAATGTTGCCAGATTTTGGGTCAGAAACCTATTTAAGTATTTGTGCATGTGGTGTAGGTGTGGCCACTTATTGGACATCCCTAATTGCCCTTGAGAAGGTGGTAGTAAGCTGCCTTCTTAAACTGCTGCAATTAATGTGGTGTAGATACATCCACTGTGCTGTTAGGGAGGGAGTTCCAGGATTTTGACCCAGCGACAGTGAAGGAGTGGCAATATATTTCCGAGTGAGGATGGTGTGTGTCTTGGGGAGGAACTTGCAGGTGGCCATATCCCCAAGCAGGTGCTGCACTTGTCTTTAACTAGATGGTCGTGGTTGTGGGTTTGGAAGGTGCTGTCTGAGGAGTCTTGGTGAGTTCCCACAGTGCATCTTGTCGATGGTGCACACGGCTGACACTGTGCATCAGTGGTGGAGAAAGTGAATATTTGTGGGTGGGGTGCCAGTCAGGCGGGCTGCTTTGTCCTGGATCATGTTGAGCTTCTTGAGTGTTGTTGGAGCTGCACTCATCCAGCCAGGTGGAGAATATTCCATCACATTTCTGACTTGTGTCTTGTAGATGGTGGACAGCTTTGTGGGGCAAAGGGTCAGGAGGTGAATTACTCGCCACGGGATTCCTAGCCTCTGACTTGCTCTTGTAGCCACATTATTAATATGGGTAGTCCAGTTCAGTTTCTGATCAATGATGTTGATAGTGGGGGATTCAGTGATGGTAATGCCACTAAATTTCAAGGGGCAATTGGTTAGATTCGCTCTTGTAGGTGATAGTATTTGCCTGGCACTTGTGTGGCACAAATGGTACTTGCCACTTGTCAGCCCAAACCTGGATATTGTCACTGTCATGCTGCATTTGTACATGGACTGCTTCAGTATCTATGCAATCATTGACAAACATCCCCACTTCTGACCTTTTGATGGAAGGAAGGTCATTGATGAAGTAGCTGAAGATGGTTGGGCCTAGGACACTACCCTGCTTTACTTTGGGTAATGGGCAGTTCAGACCAATCTGGGTCAGGTGGGGTGAATGATTGCTTGGAGCACTGGAACATACTGGTGCACAGCGGTGATGGGGATGACCAATCCGGCACCATGCAGTGCCTAGCTGAATTGTCCAGGTAAGTTGGTTTTGAGTAAAATCTAAAAGAAAATGATGTCCAGCACATTCTAAAAATGACCATTTTTTTGATGATTCCAGTTTTGTGAGAGCTGATTAAATTTTAGAGTGTACCTGTCACCTGTAATCCTTTACTCCCCTAATATCCAAAAAATCTATAGATCTGACTTCAATATACTCACAACGAAGCCTGTATAGCTTTGTAAGGTAGATAATTCCAAAGATTCACAACATTTTAAGTGAAGACATTTCTCTGACCTAAATGGTTGACCCCCATTATCCTGAGACTATGACTTCTGATTGGAGATTCCCAATCAAGGGGAAACATTCTCCCAGAATCTACCCTTACAAAATGTAAACATTTAAATAAGATCACCTCTCATTCTTCTAAATTTTAGGGGAAAAGGCTGAGTCTAGTCAATTTCTCTTCATAGGACAGCAGCCTCTTCCAGGAATCAGTGTAGTGAATCTTCATTGTACCAGCTCTGTAGGAAGCATATCCTTCTTTGGGTAAGGAGACCCGAACTGTGCACAGTACTTGTGGTGTAGGCTCACCGAGGCCCTATATAATTGCAATTATCCACCTTTACACTAGTACTCCAATCCCTTTGCAATAAAAGCTAACATACCACTTGCTTTCCTAATTGTTTGCTGCGTGTTAACGTTTCATGATCCACGTACAAAGACACGTAGATCCCTCTGAATATCAACAGTTTCAAGTCTCTCACTATTCACAAAGTGTTCTACATCGACCAGAAGTGAAAACGTTCACACTTCTGTGTGTGATATTCCATCTGTCATATTTTTGCCCACTCACTCAATCTGACTTTATTCCCTTACAGCCTCTGCGTCCTACTCAGTTTAATTTTGCACCTGATTTTGTACCTTCAGCAAACTTGCATACGTTATGCCTGGTTGCCTCATCCAAGTTATTGACATACACCTGTAGATTGTAAAGAGTTGAAGCCTAGCAACTGATCCTTGCAGTACCCCACGTTATGGGCCAAACAATCTGAAAATTATCTGTTTCAAAGAATCATAGAACCTACAGTGCATAAGGAGGCCATTCGGCCCATCGGGTCTGCACCAGCCCTTGGAAAGAGCACCCCACCTAAGTCCACACCTCCACCCCATACCTGTAACCCAGCAACCCCATCTAACCTTTTTGGTCACTAAGGGCAATTTATCATGGCCAATCAACCTAAACTGCACATCTTTGGCCTGTGGGAGGAAACCGGAGGAAACCCACGCAGACACGGGGAGAACGTGCAGACTCCGCACAGACAGTGACCCAAGCCGGGAATCGAACCCGGGACCCTGGAGCTGTGAAGCACAGAGCTAACCACTGTGCTACCATATTGCGTTTATCATGGGATTCAGGATTATTGATTCTCAGCCCGGGTCTAATTCAGGATTGTTGTCTATCTAGCCAGGTCTGATTCAGGCTTTTTGATTCACAAACCGGGTCTGATTCAGTAATGTTGTCCTCGGCCCTGGACAGTTTATTCACTGTTTTCTATACATTACCTTCTCCTTAATCCAAGGTAATATACTAGCCCTAATCTCATCATCTTTTCTTTGGTGTAGTAACCTCTCGTGTAGCCCCTTATTCAATGCATTTTGAAAATCCAAATGCACTACATCTCGTGGTTCCTCTTTATTTATCCTGTTGGTTACACATTCAAAACACTCTTCGCCAAGCGCACTTTCCCTTCCATAAATCTGTATTGGCTCTGCTCAGTCATTCTAAGATTTTTCTAAGTACCATGTTATCACATCCCGAATAATTTTGGAAGATCTAATACAAGTAGGGAATATACAGTGAATGGTAGAACCCTCAAGAGTATTGACAGTCAGAGAGATCTAGGTGTACAGGCCCACAGGTCACTGAAAGGGGCAACACAGGTGGAGAAAGTAGTCAAGAAGGCAGACGGCATGCTTGCCTTCATTGGCCGGGGCATTGAGTATAAAAATTGGCAAGTCATGTTGCAGCTGTATAGAACCTTAGTTAGGCCACACTTGGAGTATAATGTTCAATTCTGGTCGCCACACGACCAGAAGGATGTGGAGGTTTTAGAGAGGGTGTAGAAGAGATTTACCAGGATGTTGCCTGGTATGGAGGGCATTAGCTATGAGGAGAGGTTGAATAAACTTGGTTTGTTCTCACTGGAACGCCGGAGGTTGAGGGGCGACCTGATAGAGGTCTACAAAATTATGAGGGGCATAGACAGCGTGGATAGTCAGAGACTTTTTCCCAGGGTAGAGGGGTCAATTACTAGGGGGCATAGGTTTAAGGTGCAAGGGGCAAGGTTTAGCGGAGATGTACGAGGCAAGTTTTTTTACACAGAGGGTAGTGGGTGCCTGGAACTCGCTGCTGGAGGAGGTGGTGGAAGCAGGGACGATAGTGACGTTTAAGGGGCATCTTGACAAATACATGAATAGGATGGGAATAGAGGGATATGGACCCCGGAAGTGTAGACGGTTTTAGTTTAGACGGGCAGCATGGTCGGCGCAGGCTTGGAGGGCCGAAGGGCCTGTTCCTGTGCTGTACTTTTCTTTGTTCTTTAATAGATTCTGGTGTTTTCCTAATATTGATATCAAACTAACTGGCCTATGGCTATGTGTTTTCTGTCGCCCTCCTTTCTTGAATAAGTGGTTAATGTTACAGAGTTTTATAGTAAGCATCTTCCTATTTGATTATATGTATGGATGTCTTTAACAGGTATAAGCATGCATGCATGATGTCATCGGGTGCACGGGCCTGCGTGGGTTTTCAGTATCGCCACGAGGAGCGTGTGTGTAGTCAAGTAGAATTGTTGCTTGTGTCTGAAGTCAAGCTGTACTGTTGTCTCGATATTTTCATAAGAAAAGAAGATTGAATTTTTACAACCCGTTTGGCTACCATAGTTACCACAGTGGAAACTGTTCTAGATTCTAATGAATTCTGGATGATCAAAACCAATGCATCCACCATCTCTGCAGAGATGCCTCTTCTAAAAACCTAAGATGTCGGAACTGAATAGTCAGTTCCAGGGAATTAGTCAAGTTTTCATCCTATTAATTTTTTCAGTATTATTTCTCCACTGATATTAATTTCTTCAAGTTCCTCCTTTTCTCAACCCTTGGTTCTTCACTATTTCCCGAATGTTTGTGTGCCTTTTATAGGGTGCAGAGTTGCACAGTACTGTACTCGCTTAAAGTCTCAGCCATTTCCTTGTTCCCATGATGATTTGTACCTCTAATGAACTTTTGTTTTCTTTTTCTGTTTTTCACACCTATAAAAACCTTAACTCTCTTCCTTTCATCAATTTGTCTCCTTGGATAAGCTCACGTTGCTTTTGTGTACCCAATTCATTTTTTCTAATGAAGGGACAATTTAGCGTGGCCAATCCACCTGCCCTGCACATCTTTGGGTCGTGGGGGCGAAACCCACATAGACACGGGGAGAATGTGCAAACTTCACACGGACAGTGACCCAGAGCCAGGATCGAACCTGGAGCCTCGGTGCCGTGAGGCGGCAATGCTAACCACTGCGCCACCTTGCTGCCATCAGTAGCTCACATTGTTTTTTTTTATATAAATTTAGAGTACCCAATTATTTTTTCCAATTAAGGGGCAATTTAGCGTGGCCAATCCACCTATCCTGCACATCTTTTGGGTTGTGGGGGCGAAACCCACGCAGACACGGGAAGAATGTGCAAACTCCACATGGACAGTGACCCAGGGCCGGGATTCGAACCCTGGTCCTCAGCGCCGTAGGCAACAATGCTAACCACTGTGCCACTGTGCTGCCCGTAGCTCACATTGTTAAAGGTAATTGAAATATACTCACCAATGCCTGTGAGCACATTTTCCTATTCGTTCCCAGCGCCGCTACCTTCTCAGTTAGTTTTCTGTCAGTCCCCCACTACAGTTTTCTGCCCGTTTGCTCTTATATTTATTTTGCCAATCCTGAAGGAGGAGTTATAAAGCAAATTGAGCGCAGTTCTTCCTTTATACAAATGATGAGGTTTCTTAGGCAAATTGTTATCAGAACCTGCAAAAACATGTCTATGAATAAATCTGATCAGAGATAAGCAAGCGTTCTTGTCTACTCAAGCACTAAACAAACTGAGGACTGCACTGCAGTTTACTAATGAATCTAGCTCAAATCAGTTACCCCCTACTGCAGAGGACATCGCAGGGAAGTAACCCAACCACGTGGGTATACTCAGGCAACTGTTCAGTCCCATGGATATAATAATGAGTGACTTTAATCCCAGATAAAACAACAGTCACCCCAATACCCAGATATATCAGGAAGACAACCCACCCCCACAGGAACAAATGTAGGACATTCAGCTCCACAAACCTCTTCTACCATTCAACAAAATCATGGCTGCTTTGTATCCATCCCCCTTCCCTGGCTCCATATCCTTTTATACATTTGTACAGCAAAACGTAGCACGGTAGCACAGTGGTTAGCACTGTTGCTTCACAGCGCCAGGGTCCCAGGTTCGATTCCCCCTTCGGTCACTGTCTGTGCGGAGTCTGCACTTTCTCTCCGTGTCTGCGTGGGTTTCCTCCGGGTGCTCCGGTTTCCTCCCACAAGTCCCAAAAACTGTGCTGTTAGGTGAATTGGACATTCTGAATTCTCCCTCAGTGTACCCGAACAGGCGCCGGAGTGTGGCGACTAGGGGATTTTCACAGTAACTTCATTGAGGTGTTAACGTAAACCTAATTGTGACAATAAAGGTTATTATTAGTATATGAAGGCTCTTCATAATCTAACCTTTGGCACCCTTATAACATTCTGATAAATCTGCACTATGCTCCTTCTGAGGCTGCGTATACTTCCTCGGTGCAATGATCAGAACTGTAAACACTGCTCCCGATGTAGTCAGACAAGGACTTTGAATAGCAGCAGCTAAACTGCCTCCCCTTTATATTCTAGACCCGTAGATTATTTCGATACCCTGGGCTAGTGCGCAGTCAATTCCAGCCCCATATGCGCCAGAGTCACAACACATGTGAATTAACCAATAATACTTAGAAAAATACACAAAGTCTTTGGCCCCTGGCTACCCAATAATTACAGTCACCAGGTTTGTAAATGTAAACACGATTACTGTTTATTTATAACAAGGACTATAATGAAATGTGTGTCTGCTGATACTTTACCCTGAGCTGATTCCTTGGCGGTTTTCCTCAGCTGTGATTCGCCACTGCCTTCCACTCTCAGGCTCAGAGCGAGGAGGCAAGTCCCAAGTCTCCCTCAGTTGGAACAGGTATCAAACCCGTGCTGTTGGCATTCTTCTGAGCAGCACGCCAGCCATCCAGCTCACTGCACTAACTGCCCCCCCCCCCCACGTCTTTAGGTACTTCCTCAAAAAATTCGATTGGGTTCATTTGTCATTTTGTTCTATTATAAATTTAGAATACCCAATTCATTTTTCCAATTAAGGGGCAATTTAGCGTGGCCAATCCACCTACCCTGCACATCTTTGGGTTGTGGGGGCGAGACCCACGCAAACACGGGGAGAATGTGCAAACTCCACACGGACAGTGACCCAGAGCCGGGATTCGAACCTGGGACCTCGGCGCCGTGAGGCAACAGTGCTAACCTACTGCGCCACCGTGCTGCCCAGGGTTCATTTGTCATGACCTGTAGTTTACAAATCCTTGTTAGCTCTCCTTAATGAGTGTTCATTTCTCTAAGTGCGTGGTCATTCTGTCCTTAATTAGGGATTCCAATAACTCTCCACAACAGATGTTAGTCTAACAGGTCTATAATTTCCTATTTCTCTCACTCACTTTTTGCAAATAGCAGAGTTACATTTGCGAGTTTCCATTTTAAACTTCCTGAATTGAGAGAGCTTTGGAAGACTCTGGCAAAAACACCCTAAAATTTCCTCTCCTATTTCCTTTAACAGTAAAATAATCTTTATCAGTGTCACAAGTAGGCTTACATTAACACTGCAATGAAGTTACTGTGAATAGCCCCTAGTTGCCACACTCCGGCGCCTGTTCGGGTACACAGAGGGAGAATTCAGAATGTCCAATTCACCTTACAGCACGTCTTTCAGGACTAGTGGGAGGAAAACGGAGCACCCGGAGGAAGCCCACGCAGACACGGAGAGAATGTGCAGACTCCGCACAGACAGTGATCCAAGCCAGTAATCGAATCTGGGTCCCTAGCGTTGTGTGGCTAGCAACAGTGCTAGCCACTGTGCTGCAATGTGGTGGAAACCATCAAGCCCAGGGGATTTAACAGTCTTCAGCACTAGTATTTCTTTTTCTAATACTGTTTTCTTGCTTAAGTTAACTTTAGAGAGCTCCAGTCCTTGATTTGTTATTAGTTTCTCTTGCTGGAATGTCAAGTATGTTATCATCTTCCTCCGTAAGACATGACACAAAGTCATTATTCAACAAGTGTCATTTCTTTACATTCATTTGCAGCATTTCCCACTAGAGGGCCCACATTATCTTTGACTGCCTTTCTCTTCTGACATAATTGGGAAAACATTTTCTCTTAATCTTGATAGTCCTCGCAACTTTATTTCCATCTTCCCTGTTTGTAGCTCTGATCGATTTTGTCTTCCTTTGCTGCTCTTTATGTCTCGGTTCGACAGCACGGTTCGATTCCCGTACCAGTAGGGGCTTTTCACAGTAACTTCATTGAAGCCTACTCGTGACAATAAGCCATTTTCATTTCATTTTCATTTCATTAAATTTCAAGCAATGCTTGGCAGTTTTTTCATTTCTTCAAGTCGCTGGGGGGGGTCTAAACTATTCTTTGCATTTTTATACACTCTTTCCTTTAGTTTTACGATAGCTCACCTCTTTTGTCGACTATGGCTGTTTCATTTGGTAAGTATAATCTTTCCTCTTAGGAGTATTTACTGGCCCTGCATGAAGCGAAATAAATTTATTGATCAGCTGCTATACTTTTACTCAACAATACTTTTGACCAGTTTGCTGTTCGCAGTTTCCATTTCACCCTGCTAAAATTAGCTTTCCCAAAATCTACAATCTTAGTAATCACGTTAACACTCTCCACCTGCAACATAAAATTAAATTCAAGCATACTATGATCACCGTTAGGTGTTTCCTTACTTTAGATTATTAAATGAATCTGTTTCATTCTTTCCCCATGCAGGGTCCTGAGGGTTGTTGTTCATGGTTCACGTTGTGATATCATTATGGGGCTAGGCACAGGGACAGACCCCAAAAACTACCTCTGCTGGTAGGGGGATAGGACCTGAACTGTAGGTATTTTCTGTACCATACTACAGCCATCCAGCCAACTCAGCTAACCAGCCCCCATCTGGTTGATTATTCATTACTAAATCCAGTATGGCATACTCTCTTGCTGGTTCTAGAATATATTACATGGGCGGCAGGGTAGCACAGTGGTTAGCATTGTTGGTTCGCAGCACCAGGGTCCTAGGTTCGATTCCCGGCTTGGGTCACTGTCTGTGCGGAGTCTGCACGTCCTCCCCGTGTCTGCGTCGCTTTCCTCCGGGTGCCCCGCTTTCCTCCCACAAGTCCTGAAAGATGTGCTGTTAGGTGAATTGGACATTCTGAATTCTCCCTCTGTGTACCCAAGCAGGTGCCGGAATGTGGCGACTAGGGGCTTTTTACAGTAACTTCATTGCAGTGTTAATGTAAGCCTACTTGTGACACTAATGAAGATTATTATCAGAAAATTAACTTGATTGCATTCAAAAATGTTCATTACCTTCCTGGTTGAGCTACTTTGCACCTCCCAATTTAAATGTAACTAAAATGTTCCCCAGTGAAACAACTTTGCGGCAGGGCAGTGGCACAGTGGTTAGCACTCACGGCACCGAGGTCCCAGGTTCGATCCCGGTTCTGGGTCACTGTCTGTGTGGAGTTTGCACATTCTCCCCGTGTTTGCGTGGGTTTCACCCCCACAACCCAAAAATGTGCAAGCTAGGTGGATTGGCCACATTAAATTGCCCCTTGATTGGAAAAAATGCATTGGATACTCTAAATTAAAAAAAAAGAAACAACTTTGCTTTTTCTACAAGCCTCCAGGATATGAAAACAGTTTGCACCATTATTCTTATCTCCTAGTTTTTACTATTCTTTTCCGTTTACGCAACCTCAGATTATGTAATCTCAGAATTAGTGCAGCCTGCCATTTCATTGCTGCTGCTGAGACTTGTAGATAACTCCCGTCAATTCTAACCACATAGTCTGCACAGATTGCTTTCCTTTACCTATATCTTCTCTTATTAATATCATAATAAATGTGATGAATGTATTCTGCCAATAATCCACCATTGTATTTGTATCTGTGCTATGCTGTTGCCCTTGTTGGCTTCTCCTATGGGCCATTGTATGGCATTATCCACAGGGGAACATGTTGGGGCATGTGCGGGCTCCGCCCATGGCTTCTCCCCTTGAAGGGAGGTATAAAGAGCAGTCGACCTGTAGGCGGTTCTCAGTATTGGATCAGTCGCAGGCAGGCACTGTTCTAAGTTGATTAAAGCCACGGTTTACTTCTACTTATGTCTCGAGTGAATTGATGGTCGCATCAATTGATTGGGGCAGCAGGGTAGCATGGTGGTTAGCATAAATGCTTCACAGCTCCAGGGTCCCAGGTTCGATTCCCGGCTGGGTCACTGTCTGTGTGGAGTCTGCACGTCCTCCCCCTGTGTGCGTGGGTTTCCTCCGGGTGCTCCGGTTTCCTCCCACAGTCCAAAGATGTGCGGGTTAGGTGGATTGGCCTTGCTAAATTGCCCGTAGTGTCCTAATAAAAGTAAGGTTAAGGGGGGGGGGGGTTGTTGGGTTACGGGTATAGGGTGGATACGTGGGTTTGAGTAGGGTGATCATGGCTCGGCACAACATTGAGGGCCGAAGGGCCTGTTCTGTGCTGTACTGTTCTATGTTCTATGTTCAATAAGATCTTTAGTCAATAAAGCTACCCCTCTTCTCCATGGACAAGAAAGTATCCCAGTCTGTCAGATATCAACTGTACCCCTGGATATAAAACATTATTGTTTTAAAATTTTGCCACCCATTAAAATGATCTGTTCTGATGATCTGGGAAAGCTTTACCCCTCTGTATTTTAGCTTAAATGACATTCGCAGTTGTCATTATTCATACACTGATAAACTTCACCTTTCTACTGCCACTGGAGCGTTTCACTGCTCAAGGCTTTTTATGCTCGATTCTTCGCATCGATCCTTCTGCAGGTATTTATCCTGGACAGTAAACCAGGTTTGTCCATTGCTTGGAAGCTGAGCAATCTTCAAACAAGTAGGACTGATACATGATTTGAGGGAGCAAATTGAAAATTAAGATGGTAAAATGAAAATGTAAGAGGATGTAAGGCGGCGCGGTAGCACAGTGGTTAGCACTATTGCTTTGCAGCGCCAGGGTCCAGGTTCGATTCCCGGCTTGGGTCACTGTCTCCCCGTGTCAGCGTGGGTTTCCTCCGGGTGCTCCGGTTTCCTCCCACACTCCAAAGATGTGCAGGTTAGGTGGATTGGCCATGCTAAATTGCCCTTAGTGTCCAAAAAGGTTTGGTGGGATTACGGGGATAGGATGGAGGTGTGGTCTTAAGTCGAGTGCTCTTTCCAAGGGTCAGTGCAGACTCGATGGGCCGAATGGTCTCCTTCTGCATTGTAAATTCTACAAATATCATTTTTTTTGTCAACTAATGCTGAAAAGGGGCAGCACGGTGGCGCAGTGGGTTAGCCCTGTTGCCTCACGGCGCCGAGGTCCCAGGTTCGAATCCCGGCTCTGGGTCACTGTCTGTGTGGAGTTTGCACATTCTCCCCGTGTCTGCGTGGGTTTCGCCCCCACAACCCAAAGATGTGCTGGCTAGGTGGATTGGCCACCCTAAATTGCCCCTTAATTGGAAAAATGAATTGGGTATTCTAAATTTATAAAAAAAAACTAATGCTGAAAATGGAATGAAAATCGCTTAGTGTCAGAAGTAGGCTTCAAATGAAGTTACTGCGAAAAGCCCCTAGTCGCCACATTCCGGCGCCTGTTCGGGGAGTCGGGCTGGGGGGTTAGAGGTTGGGGGTTGAGGTTAAGAGTTGGGGGTTGGGGGGTTTGGGGCAACAATCCGAGTCTGCGCATTGGCTGCAGCGCCGGGAGGTGGCAGGGCGCAGGGAGCGGTTGCCAGGCAACCTGGGTTGGGAGGGGGCGGGGCTTGGCGAGTGACGGTAGGGGCGGGGCGAGTGACGCGAGTGACGGGCGGGGCGAGTGACGCTAGGGGCGGGACGAGTGACGGGCGAGGGGCGGGGCGAGTGACGGGCGGGGCGGGGCGGGGCGGGGCGGCGGGTTGACTGACAGCTGGACCAGGCGCCCGCCCTCCCGGGTGTGTGTCAGAGGCGGCGGCTGAGGGTGAGAGGCCTCGGGGGAGCCGGTGAGTAAGGAGGGCAGGGAGGGAGCGGAGAGTCGGTGCAGCCTGTGGGGAAAGGCAGGTTGGACCGAGGCCTGGGGCTCCGGTTCTGCTGCTCCCACCGATGGGTATGCACCCCCAGCCCAGGGAGACACTGCAGCCCAGGCCCTGGGGGCTGGGCACTGAGCTGGCTTGGCTGGGGGCTGGGCTGACTGGGCACTGGGCTGGGCATGGGCTGGGGGCTGGACACTGGGCTGGGGGCTGAGCTGGCTGCTGGGCTGGGGGTTAGCTGGGCACTGAGCTGGGGGCTGGACACTGGGTTGGGGGTTGGGGGCTGGGCTGGGGGCTGAGCACTGGGCTGGCTGGGCGCTGGGCTGGGGCCTGGGCTGGCTGGACACTGGGCTGGGGGATGGACACTGGGCTGGGGGATGGACACTGAGCTGGCTGGGCACTGGGCTGGGGGCTGGGCTGGCTGGACACTGGGCTGGACACTAGGCTGGGGGATGGGCACTGGGCTGGGGGCTGGACACTGGGCTGGGGGCTGGGCTGGGGGCTGGACACTGGGCTGGGGGATGGACACTGGGCTGGCTGGGCACTGAGCTGGGGGCTGGACACTGGGCTGGGGGCTGGACACTGGGCTGGGGGCTGGACACTGGGCTGGGGGCTGGACACTGGGATGGGCTGGGCACTGGGCTGGGGGCTGGGATGGACACTGGGCTGGGGGCTCGGTTGGCTGGGCACTGGGCTGGACACGGCTGGCAGGGCACTGGGCTGGCTGGGCTGGCTGGACACTGGGCTGGGGGGTGGACACTGGGCTGGGGGATGGACACTGGGCTGGGGGATGGACACTGAGCTGACTGGGCACTGGGCTGGGGGCTGGACTGGGCTGGGCACTGGGCTGGGCGCTGGGATGGACAATGGGCTGGACACGGATGGGTGCTGGGCACTGGGATGGACACGGATGGGCACTGGGATGGACACGGCTGGGTACTGGGCACTGGGATGGATACTGGGCTGGGCACTGGGATGGACACTGGGTGCTGGGCACTGGGATGGACACTGGGATGGACACGGATGGACACTGGGCTGGGCACTGGGATGGGCATTTTGCTAGGCACTGGGATGGGCAGGACACGGATGGGCGCTGGGCTGGGCGCTGGGCACTGGGCTGGGCACTCGAATGGGCTGGACACTGGGATGGGCACTGGGATGGGCTGGGCACTGGGTTGGGCACTGGGCTGGGCTGGGTGCTGGGCACTGGGCTGGGCAGTGGAATGGGCTGGGCACTGGGATGGGCTGGGCACTGGGTTGGGCACTGGGCTGGGCTGGGTGCTGGGCACGACTGGGCACTGGGATGGGCTGGGCACTGGGATGGACACTGGGATGGACACGGATGGACACTGGGCTGGGCACTGGGATGGGCATTTTGCTAGGCACTGGGATGGGCAGGACACGGATGGGCGCTGGGCTGGGCACTGGGCTGGGCGCTGGGCACTGGGCTGGGCACTCGAATGGGCTGGACACTGGGATGGGCACTGGGATGGGCTGGGCACTGGGTTGGGCACTGGGATGGGCTGGGCTGGGTGCTGGGCACTGGGCTGGGCAGTGGAATGGGATGGGCACTGGGATGGGATGGCCGGAGCTTTGTGGTTGGGGAAACGTTGGCCCGAGGTACCAAATGGGGCTGTGGGATCTTTCTGTGCACTTTTCTTTGTGGGGGAGTGGTTTCTGCAAAATCAGGTGTGACCCTGGGGATTAGGGGGTGTTGTGGGCATCCCTCAAATCAGAGCCCAGCCTATCCCCGTGGCACGGGGGCCAGCTTCCCACTGCTGCCATGTCAGAGCAACAACCCAAAACAACAACCACTTAAATTGATATAGCACCTTTAACATCATGCAGTGTCCCAGGGTGCACACAAATCCTCAACTAACAGCGCAAGGGAACCCAATGAACAGTAGGATGCTAGGAAGTACAGAGGACCAGGGGCACCTCGGAGGGGGGGGGGGGGGGGGGGGGGGGGGGGGTGGGAGTGGATGTCCAACGACCCCTGAAAGGCAGCTGGTCAAGGTGGTTAAAAAGGGAAGTGAGATACTTGCCTTTATTAGCCAAAGGATAGGATATAATAGCAGAGAGGTTATGATGAAACTGTATAAAACACTTGTTAGGCCACAGCAAGAGTACTGTGTACAGTTCTGGTCGCCACACAATAGGAAGGACGTGATTGTACTGGACTGGTTGCAGAAGAGATTCACCGGGATGTTGTCTGGGCTGGAGCACTTCAGCTATGAAGAGAGGCTGGTTAGGCCGGGCTTGTCCTCCTTAGGCTGAGAGGGAACTGCTTGAGATGTACAAATTATGATAGACATAGATATGGTAGATAGGCAGTAATTTTCCACCTTAGCGGAGGGGTCAGTAACAGGGGGCATAAGAACTCGGAGCAGGAGTCGGCCATCTGGCCCCTCGAGCCTGCTCCACCATTCAATGAGATCATGGCTGATCTTTTGTGGACTCCGCTCCACTTTCCCGCTGGAACACCATAATCCTTTATTCCTTTATTCTTCAAAAACTATCTGTCTTTATCTTGAAATAGATTTAAGGTAATGGGCAGGAGATTTAGGGGGGATTTGAGAAAAAACTTTTTCACTCGGAGGATGGTGGGAATCTGGAACTCACTGTCTGAAAGGGTGGTAGAGGTGGGAACCCTCACATTTTAAGAAGCATTTAGATGAGCATTTGAAATGCGATAGCATACAAGACTACATGCAAGTGCTGAGAAATGGGTTTAGAATAGATGGGTGTTTGATGGCTGGTGCAGACACGATGAGCTGTAAAATTCTAATGACTTTATGATGATGACTCAATGGCATCCACTCACTGTCTGTCCTTCCCTCCCTCGACACCATAGTCCTGCCACCCCCTGTAACAATTCACCCCCTTGCTAAGCACAAACCTATCCAGCTCTGCCTTAAAAATATTCAAAGAGTCTGTGTCCATCACCATTTTTTTGGAAGAGAGTTCCAAAGACGCACAACTCTCTGAGAGAAAAATGTTTGCCTCTGTTTTCAGTGGGTGACTCCTTATTGTTAAATAGTGACCTTCTCTGACAAGAGTAAACATCCTCGCCACATCCACCATGTCAATATCCCTAGATTTCAATCAAATCGCCTCTTATTCTTCTGAACTCCAGTGGATACAAACCTAACCTCAACAACCTTTCCTCGTAAGACAAGCCGCCCATTTCTGGTATTAGTCTAGTAAAGCTTCTTTGAACTGCTTCTAACGCATTTGCATCTTTAAATAAGGAGACCGATACTGTACAAAATGGAGATGCGGTCTCACTAATATCCTGTACAACTGAAGCATAGCCTTTCTACTTTTGTAATTAATTCCCCTCGCAATAAACAATAACATTCTATTTGCTTTCCTAATTAATTGCTGTACTTGTAATCTAGCCTTTTGTGATTCATCAGCGAGGCCACCCAGATCCCTCTGCACCTCCAAACTCTGCAATCTTCACCGTTTGGGTATTAAGCTTCTTTTTATTCTCCCAAAATGGACAATTTCACAGTTGCTCACGTTATACTCCATTTGACAGCTTTTTACCCACTCACTTTATCTGTCTTTTTGTAGCCTCCCTACGTCTTCTTCACAATTTACTTTCCTAGCTAGCTTTGTGCTGTCAGCAATTTACCGACCATATCTTCAGTCCCTTCATTCAAGTAATTTATATACAATGTAAAAGGTTGAGGCCCCAGCACAGAACTCGGACATTTCCTGACTTTCCTCATGTCATCTTCAGCCTTGTTTAGTTCACAATACCCCCTCTTTGCTATTTGATCCCATTCCCACTGACTCGCTCCCGCCCTCCCTCCCCCTTCTCCCTCCCCCCTCCATCCCCCTATCCCAAATTTTATTATATATACAAAATATCAAAAGAACAACCACAGAGCATCAGAAGAACATCACATCAACCCAATAAACTGCCCCAATCCTCCAGCCCCCTAGGCCGATCCCCATCCATGTCCTGCCTTCCCTGTTTTAACTCCCTTACACCCCCCTCCTGAAACCTCCTCCACCTTCTTTGCTGACCCCTCAATCCTCCTTGAAGAAGTCGATGAATGGTTTCCACCTCCAGGTGAATCCTTCTACCAACCCCCGCAGAGCGAACATGATCTTCTCCAACTACAGGAATCCTGCCAGGTCGCTCCCTGCCTTTAGCGGCTCTGAGTCCCACCACTGCAGGTGGAATTGCGGCAAATCAGGAAGGCAAAGGCAATTCGTTGGCCTCTTTGCTCCCCACCTCCTCCCCACTCCCACCCCCAGCCCCGTACTCCTGGGTCTACCGACACGCCAAATATCCCCACCTCTGGACTCGGGGTCACCCCCACATCCGAGAACTCCTGCCAGAACCCCAATCTTGGACACGCCCAGATCATGTGGAAGTGGCCCACCCCGCACCACCCACAACCAAACTCCACCCCCTCAAAAAACCTGCTCATCCTCGTCACCGTCATGTGGGCCCGATGCACCACTTCAACTGGATGAGGCTCAACGTGGCACCCGATGAGAACGCATTCACCCTCCGCAAGGCCTCAGCCCATGTCTCAGGCCCCACCTCTCCAAACCCCTCTTCCCATTTGTGATTAACCTCCTCCACCAGGGCACCCTCCCTTTCCATCAGTTACTTGTTAATATCTGACACCTTCCTCTCCCCGTCTCGTCCTCTTGCAACATCGGAGGCTGCAACCTCGGGAAGGACCTCACCTCTCTCCTCACGAAATCCCGAATCTGCAGGTACCTTAAACCATTCCCCTTGGGCAACTCGTACAATTCCTTCAACTCCTCCAGCCCTGCAAGTTTCCCCCCTATAAACTGGCCACTGAAATAATCAATCCCTGCCGGCCTCCACCCCCGGAACCTCACACCAAATCCCGTCAGCACAGACCTATGGTTATCACGAATAGGTGCCCACGACGACATAACGCCAAGTGCTGCCTACACTACCCCCACACACTCAAAGCCGACACCACCACTGGGCTAATGGAATACCTGGCTGGCAGGAACGGCAAAGGCACCAATAACAAAGCCCTCAAACCCGTTCCCCTACATGATGCTGCCTCCACCCAAACCGACCTCTCCTCCACAGCCCACTTCTTAACTATCGCAATGACTGGCGGCTTAACATTCCCGGGTATAGGATATTCAGGCAGGACAGGGGAGGGTGTCACAGAGGAGGAGGTGTTGCATTATTAATGAAGCAGTCTGTCACTGCAGTAAGGAGGGATGATACCGTGGAAGGTTCTCATAAGGCTTTGTGGGTAGAGTTTAGGAATAAAAAGGTCACATTGCTGGGAGTCACATTGCTGGGAATATATTATAGACCACCAAATAGTCAGTGGGCAATAGAGGTGCAGATATGTAGACATTTCACTGAGGTGTGTAAAAACAACACTGGAGTAATTATATTAGGGGATTTCAACTTCCCCAACATTAATTGGGATAGTCAGATTGTGAAGGGTTTAGATGGAGCAGATTTCTTGAAGTGTATTCAGGAGAACTTTTTATATCAATATCTTGAAGGTCTGGTGCAGGGGATGGTGCAGTGCTAGACCTAGTTCTGGGGAACATAGCCGGACAGGTGGTCAAGGTAGCAGTGTGGGAGCATCTTGGTGATAGCGTCAATAACACAGTACACTTTAAATCTGTCATGGAAAACGAAAAAGATGGTCTGCTAAAAAGGGTTTTGGATTGGGGGAAGGCTGATTTTATTAAAATAAAGCAGGATCTGGGAACAGCCACTTCTGGGAAGAATGTGTGTGTGTTTTGGGGGGGGGGGGGGGGGGTGTTCAAAATGGAATTGGCAAGAATACAAGTCCAACATGTTCCCTTCAGGGTGAAATGTAGGAGCAACAAGTCCAGAGAACCCTGAATGTCTAGGAATATTCAGGACTGGGTAGGAAGGAAAAAACTGCTTTTGACCGGTACGAAGGAAGCAAATCAACAGAGGCTGTCATGGAGTATAGAAAATGCAGGAAGAAACTCAATAAAGCAATTAGGAGAGCAAAGAGGGGGCATGAAACAGCCCGGGGCGGGGAAGGGGGGGGGGGGGGGGGGGGGGAGTGAAAATCCCAAGTTATTCCATATGTATATCAAGGGGAAGAGGATAACTAGGGAAAGAGTAGGACCCATTAGGGACCAAGGGGGTAATCTGTGCATCAAGCTGAATAACATTGGTAGGGTGTTAAACAAGTACTTCACATATGTCTTCACTTTGGAGAAGGAGGATGTGGGTGCAGGATTAAGACAGAGGGACTGGTAGGTTCTTGAGCAGTTTGGCATGGCGAGTGAGGAGGTAGTGGAGATTTTAGCAGGCTTAAAAATAGACACATCCTTCCTTCAGATGAGTTATATCTCAGGCTGCTGTGGGCTCCATTCCTAAAGTTACAAAGCCAATGTGCAGAGTGGACTGGGCAAGCCCTTAACTCAACTCCTTGCCTGCTCCAAAACCAATTCCAATTGAATCCAATTCATGGTCTTCACAAGAGAGACATACAAGATCCAAGCTGTCAAATAAAGGCATTGTACCCCATCTTAGGCTTGACCTGACGCTTAGAACAGTACAGCACAGTACAGGCCCTTCAGCCTACGATGTTGTGCCGACCATTTATCCTAATCTAAGATCAACCTAACCTGCACCCCTTCAATTTACTGCCACCCATGTGCATGTCTAAGAGTTGCTTAAATGTCCCTTGTGACTCTGATTCCACCACTCCTGCTGGCAGTGCATTCCACACACCCACCACTCTCTGTGTAAAGAACCTACCTCTGACATCTCCCCGAGACCTTCCTCCAATCACCTTAAAATTATGTCCCCTCGTGACAGCCATTTCCACCCTGGGGAAAAGTCTCTGGCTATCCACTCTATCCATGCCTCCCATCACCTTGTGCACCTCTATCAAGTCACCTCTCTGCCTTCTTCACTCTAGTGAGAAAAGCTCTAGCTCCCAAAACCTTTCATCATAAGACATGCCCTCCAGTCCAGGCAGCATCCTGGTAAATCTCCTCTGTACCCTCTCCAAAGCATCCACATCCTTCCTATAATGAGGCGACCAGAACTGGACACAATATTCCAAGTGTGGTCTAATTAGGGTTTCATAAAGCTGCAGCAAAACCTCGCGGCTCTTAAACTCAATCCCCCTGTTAATGAAAGCCAACACACCATACGCCTTCTTAACAACTCCATCAACCAGGGTGGCAACTTTGAGGGATCTATGTACGTGGATCCCAAGATCCCTCTGTTCCTCCACACTTCCAGGAATCCTGCCTTTAACCCTGTATTCAGCATTCAAATTCAACCTTCCAAAAAATTTTGGGGCCTCACGGTAGCATGGTGGTTAGCATCAATGCTTCACAGCTCCAGGGTCCCAGGTTCGATTCCCAGCTGGGTCACTGTCTGTGTGGAGTCTGCACGTCCTCCCCGTGTGTGCGTGGGTTTCCTCCGGGTGCTCCGGTTTCCTCCCACAGTCCAAAGATGTGCGGGTTAGGTGGATTGGCCATGCTAAATTGCCCGTAGTATAAGGTTAATGGGGGGATTGTTGGGTTACGGGTTACGTGGGTTTAAGTAGGGTGATCATTGCTCGGCACAACATTGAGGGCCGAAGGGCCTGTTCTGTGCTGTACTGTTCTATGTTCTATGTTCTATATTAATCACTTCACATTTATCAAGCTTGAACTCCATCTGCCACTTCTCAGCCCAGCTGTGCATCCTGTCAATGACCTGCAACAACCCTCAACACTATCTACAACTCCCCCAACCTTCGTGTCATCGGCAAACTTACTAACCCACCCTTCCACTTCATCATCCCAGTCATTTATAAAAACCAAAAAGAGCAGAGGTCCCAGAACAGATCTCTGCGGGACACCACTGGTCACCGACCTCTATGCGGAATACTTTCCATCCACTACCACTCACTGTCTTCTTTCGGCCAGCCAATTCTGTATCCAGACAGCCAGATTTCCCTGTATCCCATGTCCCCTGACTTTCTGAATGAGCCTACCATGGGGAACCTTATCAAATGCCTTACTGAAATCCATATACATCACATCCACTGCCCGACCTTCATCAATGTGTCTCGCCACATCCTCAAAGAATTCAATGAGGCTTGTGAGGCATGACCTGCCTCTCACAAAGCCATGCTGACTATCTTTAATCAAACTATGTTTTTCTAAATAATCATAAATCCTATCTCTCAGAATCCTTTCCAATATTTTGCTCACCACAGACGTAAGACTGATGGGTCTGTAATTCCCAGGGATTTCCCTATTCCCTTTCTTGAACAGGGGAACAACATTCGCCTCCCTCCAATCATCCGGTACTACTCCAGTGGAGAATGAGGACGCAAAGATCATTGCCAACGCGCAGCAATCTCCTCCCTCGCTTCCCGTATTAACCTTGGGTATATCCCGTCAGGCCCAGGGGACTTATCTATCCTGATGCTTTTCAAAATTTCCAGCACGTCCTCCTTCTTAATATCAACCTGTTCGAGTCTATTAACCTGGTTCACACTGTTCTCATGGGCAACAAGGTCCCTTTCTCCAGTGAATACTGAAGCAAAGTATTCATTTAGGGCCTCCCCATCTCCTCAGACTCTAGGCACAAGTTCCCTCCACTATCCCTGATTGGCCCTACTCTCACTCTGATCATCGTCTTATTTCTCACATAAGTGTAGAACGCCTTGGGGTTTTCCCTAATCCTTCCCGACAGGGCTATTTCATGCCCCCTTCTAGCTCTCCTCAGTCCATTTTTGAGTTCCTTCCTGGCTACCTTGTAACCCTCTAGAGAAGAGTCAGATCCTTGCTTTCTCAACCTTATGTAAGCTTCCTTCTTCCTCCAGACTAGAAGCTCCACTTCTCTTGTCATCCAAGGCTTCTTCACCTTACCAACCTGGCTTCTACACATTCCTTCCTCGTCTCAGTGGGACAATACTATCCAGCACTCGCAGCAAGTGCTCCTTAAGCAACCCCCACATTACTGTTGTGTATTTCCCCAAGAACAATTGTTTCCACTTTATGCTCCTCAGCTCCTGTCTAATAGCAGTATAATTTCCCCTCCCCCAATTAAATACCTTCCCATACTGTCTGTTCCTATCCCTCTCCATGACTGTGGTAAAGGTCAAGGAGTTGTGATCACTGTCACCGAAATGCTCTCCCACCGAGACATCTGACACCTGGCCTGGTTTGTTGCCGAGCACCAAGTCCAATATGGCCTCCCCCCTAGTGGGCCTATCTACATATTGAGTCAGGAATCCTTCCTGTACACGCCTGACAAAATCTGCTCCATCCAAACCATTTGCACTAAGGAGGTTCCAGTCAATATTAGGGAAGTTGAAGTCACCCATGACAACAACTCTGTTACTTCTGCACTTTTCCAAGATCTGCCACCCAATCTGTTCCTCCATCTCTCTGCTGCTATTGGGGGGTCTATAGAAAACTCCCAATAAAGTGACTGCTCCTTTCTTGTTTCTGACTTCCGCCCATACTGACCCAGTAGACAAACCCTCCTCAACTACCTCCTTTTCTGCAGCTGTGGTGCACTCCCTAATTAACAGTGCCACTTCCCCTCCTCTTTTACCTCCCTCCCTATTCTTCTGAAAACATCTAAACCCCGGAATATCCACCAACCATTCCTGCCCCTTTGAAATCCATGTCTCCCTAATGGTCACAACATCGTAGTTCTAAGTTCATCTCCCTTATTCCTGACACTCCCTGCATTGAAACAGATGCACTTTAACCCATTCCACTGAGTGCAACTTTGCCCTATCAACTGTCTATCCTTCCTCACAGATTTGCTGCATACTATTTCTGCCGGTTCAACAGCTACCGTATCCTCTGATCCATAGCTCTGGTTCCCATCCCCCTGCCAAACTAAACCCTCCCAAACAGCTCTAGCAAACCTCCCACCCAGGATATTGATGCCCCTCCAGTTTAGGTGCAATCCGTCCTTCATGTACAGGTCCCACCTTCCCCAGAAGATATCCTAATGATCCACATATCGGAAGCTTTCCCTCCTGTACCAGCCCTGTAGCCATGTGTTCAGCTGCACTCGCTCTCTGTTCCTTGCCTCACTTGCACGTGGCACCGGTAGCAATCCTGAGATCACTACTCTGCGTGTCCTGGCTCTTTAGCTTCCAACCTAACTCCCTAAAATCACTTTTTAGATCCTCATCCCTTTTCTTAGCTATGTCGTTGGTCCCTATGTGCACCATGACTTCTGGTTGCTCCTCCTTCCCCTTAAGAATCCTGTATACTCGATCTGAGACATCCCTGGCCCTGGCACCCGGGAGGCAACATACCTTCTGGGAGTCATGTTCGCGACCACAGAATATCCTATCTATTCCCCTAACCATTGAATCTCCTATCACTATTGCTTTTCTATTCTCCCCTCTTCCCTTCTGAGCCTCAGTGCCAGAGACCTGGCCCCTAGGGTCTTCCCCCGGTTGGTCATCTCTCCTCTCCTCCTCTCTCTCTCTCTCTCTCTCTCTCTCTCTCTCTCCTCTCTCTCTCTCTCTCTCTCTCTCTCTCTCTCTCTCTCTCTCTCTCTCTCTCTCTCTTCTCCCTCCCCCCCCCCCCCCCCCCCCCCCACACACACAGCGTCCAAAATGGTATACTTGTTTTGAAGGGGAACGGCCACGAGAGATCCCTGCACTGTCTGCCCTTTCGTTTTCCTTCCCCTGACTGTAACCCAGCTACTCTTGTCCTGTACCTTGGGTGTGGCTACCTCTCTGTAACTCTTCTCTGTCACCCCCTCTGCCTCCCGGATCATCCGAAGTTCATCCAGCTCCAGTTCCCTAACACGGTCTCTGAGGAGCTGGAGTTGGGTGCACTTCCCGCAGGTGTAGTCAGCGGGGACACTGGTGGTATCCCCCACCACCCACATCCTACAGGAGGAGCATGCAACTGCCCTAGCCTCCATCCCCTCTGATCTTACAGAATGTAGCTGCGCTGTGAACCAACTGGAACTCCGCCCTCCGACTCTGCTCCCAATCAGCTGTACTCTCGGTAAACTCCCGGCTCCCTTCACGCTCTTTGAGGAAGTATAGGAAACAAAATGAAAGGAGCATCTTGCTCCCTCCTCACCTAACTCCCTCAGTCACCAAACTCGCACTATGGCACTCAACTGCACCCACATTCAGCACTCAGTGCAAACAAAGTCTGCACTGTAAGCTGGCTCACCTTTATACTGTGTGACTTGGCTTGATCTTAGCCAAAAGGCCGAGAAGAGATCAAGGGAGGAAATTACAGGGGCTCTGACCCCAAGTTTGAATTCTTCTCTGGCCATCGGGGAGGTACCAGAGTACTGGAGGATAGCTAATGTTCCGCTTTTCAAGAGGTAAAGGTAGCACAAGTGGATAGCGCTGTGGCTCCACAGCGCCAGGGTCCCAGGTTTGGTTCCCCGCTGGGTCAATCTGTGCGGAGTCTGCATATTCTCCCCGTGTCTGTGTGGGGTTCCTCCGGGTGCTCCGGTTTCCTCCCACAGTCCAAAGATGTGCAGGTTAGGCGGATTGGACATGATATATTGCCCTTAGTGACCAAAAAGGTTAGGAGGGCTTATTGGGATCTGGGGATAGGGTGGAAGTGAGGGCTTCAGTGGGTTGGTGCAGACTCGATGGGCCGAATGGCCTTCTTCTGCACTGTATGGTCTATGTCTATGTCTATGTAAAGGTAAACCAGGGAATTACAGACCAGAGAGTTTCACATCAGTGGGAGGGAAACTAATTGACAAAATTAATCTCCACTTGGAGAGGCTCGGTTTGATCAGGGACAGTCAGCATGGCTTTGTCAGAGGGAGGTCATGCCTAACAAATTTGATTGGATTTTTTTGAGGAGGTGACCAGGTATGTAGATGAGGGTAGTGCAGTTGTTGTAGTTTATCTGGATTTCAGCAAACACTTTGACAAAGTCCCAAATGGGAGACTGATAAAGAAAAAAGTAACTGGAATGCAGGGTAAGGTGGCAAGTTGGATCCAATATTGGCTGAGTGATAGGCGACAGGTGGTGGTAGAAGGCTATTTGTGTGACTGGAGGCCGCTGTCCAGTGACATGCCACAGGGCTCAGTCCTGGGTCCCTTATGTTTGTGATATATATAAAGGATATGGAAGAACATGTGGAGGGGGGATGATAAATCAGTTTGCAGATGACACAAAATTGGCAGGGTGGTTGACAGTGAAGAAAGTGGTCTTGGGTTACAGGAGGATATAGATGGATTGGACGGATGGGCAGACCAGTGGCCGATGGAATCTAACCCTAAAAAGTGTGAGGTGATGCACTTTGGAAGGAGTAACACGACAAGGGAGAACTCAATGAATGGCAGGACAGTAGGAAGCTCAGAGGAACACGGGGATCTCGGGCGTTTGTCCACAAATCCCTGAAGGCGGCAGGACAGGTTAATAGGGTAGTTAAGGGGCAGTGCTTAGCACTGCTGCCTCACGGCACCAAGGTCCCAGGTTCGATCCCGGCTCTGGGTCAGTAACAAGGGGACATAATTTTAAGGTGACTAGGAGGGGATTTGAGGAAAAGACCGTTGACCCAGAGGGTGTTGGGAATTTGGAATGCACTGCCTGGGTAGTTGAGGCACCTCACAATCTTTTCAAAAGTACATGCCATGAGCACTTGGAATGTCATAACATTCGCGGCTATGGGCCCAGTGCTGGGAAGTGGGATTAGTGTAGTTTTTTTCTGTTGGTGCAGGCTTGATGGGCCAAAGGGCCTCTTCTATACTATGTGGTTCTGTGAATCTGAAGTCTTGCAAGGGTCACACCGGGTGAAGATGGCAGATTTCCTTCCTTTAGTAAATCAGATAAGTTGTTATGGTTGCCATTACTGGGGACTAGCTTTCGCTTGCAGATGATGGGACTTGAACCAGTCACCCCAAAGCATCAGCCCGGGCCTCTGGGTTGCGGGTCCAGTGACATCCCCACTACCCCACCGGTTACCTTGCCGAGGGAGTGCTGCCCTGTCTTTCAGATAAGACATTAAACCGAAGCCCCTGGCTGTCCTCTCGGATGGACACGGGCGATCCCACAGCATTGTTTGTTTGTGGGGGAGATGTAGTCTCTCACACAACGACTTTGCAAGATTGGCTTTGACAGTTGGTACTGAGCTCTGCCCGACACCATACCCTCGTTAGCACAGCCCACCTGCAACAGTGCTGTTAACCTTTCTATCATCATTTCTACCTGTTTCAGAGAGTGCTGCAAGGATGAAAAGAATCGGCTCCATTTCTGAGGATAATGAATTTACTTTTACACCACTAGTGATATTAGAGCTTGCCAAAGATGCCCAGGAAGAGACAATAGAATGGCTTGTTCAAAAAATCACAGGCAAAAAGCACCAGGGTGGTGAGTATGATGCACTTGTGTATCTATTATATGGTCTGAATAAGGGCAGCACGGTGGCGCAGTGGTTAGCACTGCAGTCTCACAGCGCCGAGGTCCCAGGTTTGATCCTGGCTCTGGGTCACTGTCCATGTGAAGTTTGCACATTCTCCCCGTGTCTGCGTGGGTTTCGCCCCCACAACCCAAAGATGTGCAGAGTAGGTGGATTGAACATGCTAAATTGCCCCTTAATTTGAAAAAATTAATTGGGTACTCTAAATTTTTTTTTTAAATAAAAAATTATATGGTCTGAATTGATTAATTTGTTCAGTTACTATAAGCGAATGTATATTGTGAGACTGCATAGCTGAAGGGAATTTTGCTCTGGAATGTGCTTTTTGGATTTCAAAACATAAAACCCTGAAAAAAATGTGAGACAGCTACAAAAATCACCAAGTTATTATTAAAAGAGAAAATGTTAGGGGCAGCACGGTGGCAAAAGTTAAAGAGAAAATGTTTATTTGTTGGAATGGAACAGAGGTGTCAAATTTTGTTTTATAATCGCTGCTGTGCAATGTCCTGGTGGGTTTTTACGATGTTACGGGTGTTGTATAAATGCAATAGAAACAGAAAATGCTGGAAATACTTGGGTTAGGAGTAAGATTTCGGATTGACGACCTTTCATCAGAATTGACCTGAAATGTTGGGTGAGATCTTAAGTCACTCGGAACTGATCCACAAGAGTTAAATTCAAGCCCATGAACTTGGTTAACAGACCCACTAACCAATGCTGACAAACTGCCTGAGTATTTCCAGAATTCTCTGTCTTTGTTTCTGATTTCCAGCATCTGCAGTCTTTTGCTTTTATGTTGAATCAAAAGGGTGGTGGAGGGAATAATAATAATCTTTATTAGTGTCACGAGTAGGCTTACATTAACACTGCAATGAAATTACTGTGAAAAGCCCCTAGTCGCCACATTCCGGCGCCTGTTTGGGTACACTGAGGGAGAATTCAAAATGTCCAATTCACCTAACAGCACGTCTTTCGGGACTTGTGGGAGGAAACCGGAGCACCCGGAGGAAACCCACGCAGACACGGGGAGAACATGCAGACTCCGCACAGAGAGTGACCCAAGCCGGGAATCGAACCCGGGACCCTGGTGCTGCGAAGCAACAGTGCTAACCACTGTGCTATCGCGCTGCCTTCAAACCCGCACGCATCACGTTTTACAGGAGGAATGGAAAGTTTGCGACTGTCTGGGTAAATGCCTTTACTGAGGTCCTCGGGATCTCCTTTTCACACTCACTGACCCCTGGACCACTCTACCCGTGCTTCTTGAAGCCACAGCATTAGTCGGCCCTCAACGACCCTGAGATCACCCTTCCCATGTCCCAGTGCATGTCCTAGTGTTACCAGGATCCCCTTTCCCTATGTACCCGGGATTCAAAATACTGCTATACCCTTCAGAGATCCATCCCTCTTTTTGCCAAATCCCAGGGCAGCCCTCATTATCAGTTAGCAAATCTCCCTGCTTTTGTAAAAATCTAACTGGCCTAGGTAACTGTTTGGGCGACCTGGCAATTGTATATAAATTCATTTCATGCTTCATGGTATTGTGCTCTTGTCTGTATAATGAATGCACAGCCAGTATGAGCTGTGCCAGTATTGTGCCTGTGTATGTAATTCTACATTAAAATCAAAGCAGAATTAGCATCTTGCACCTATCGTAGTCACCAATAAAGTCGTGCTGATGGAATCAGAGATAGGTGGCTGCTTGCCCTCAGGCCTGTGATATATTAAAGGATGTACCTATTTATTTTAAAGGAGCTGATTTGAATATTAGACCTTTGCCAGACCAGGGTAAAAACCCCCAAACATACCTTATTGGAGCTTCTTGGAGAAGATTACTGCTGGGAGCTGAAAGCTTGGGTTTGTTGAAGGAGTATCAGGATGGATCAATAAGAGTCTTTACTTATCACAACAAGGAAGATTACAAACATTTTACCAGTAAGTTTCTCATGAAGTATTTCATTGGTAACAAACATTTTGGAATGTTGAAGTGCATTTCTTCCACAGCAAAGATTTCAGAAGCATATTTTACAGCAAGATATTTAATATCCAGGCAGGTTCTGATATCTCTTGTCAGTTACTGCAGGTGGTTTTAATTCATTTGAATTCAGTTTGTTAATTAATGATATAGGTTAATAAAATGTAACACTTTAATAGTTATTTTTAGGGGAGGCGTTTCTGCCAGAGATTGGGATTTGATGTAGAATAGATGCCTTGTACAAGAGCAGAAAAGGAAGCAGGATAGTGGAATTATGAAAGGTGGATGGGAGTTGATACAGAAAAGAGCAAGTTTTGCCAATTTCTGCTAATATGGCAGACTTCCCTGCTGTTTAGTGATCTGAACAACAGTCAATTCTTTGCAAGTACAGTCAGCAATTATTGGAACCAGCTGCACCTCATCCAAGGCCAGACTTCCTTCCATTCGACATTTTGTTTTGAAGCTGAGAAATAGAAGTATAATTTTATGTGTCGAGCATGCATTGTAGTCTTATTGAACTCCATTTGTAATCACCAAACTACTTGTAAGTCTAGGCAGTAAATTTCTATACTGCTAGAGTTCAAGACAAGTTCTTCATTGTCTGTAAAGCACTCTGAGATGTCCGGTGATCATGAAAAATGCTATATCAGCTGCAGCTGTACATAACTCTGGTGCGGCCGCACCTGGAGTACTGCGTGCAGTTCTGGTCACCACATTATAGGAAGGATGTGGAAGCTTTGGAAAGGGTTCAGAGGAGATTTACTAGGATGTTGCCTGGTATGGAGAGAAGGTCTTACGAGGAAAGGCTCAGGGAATTGAGGTTGTTTTCGTTAGAGAGGAGAAGGCTGAGAGGTGACTTAATAGAGACATATAAGATAGTCAGAGGGTTAGATAGGGTGGACAGTGAGAGTCTTTTTCCTCGGATGGTGATGACCAATACGAGGGGACATAGCTTTAAATTGAGGGGTGATAGATATAGGACAGATGTCAGAGGCAGTTTCTTTACTCCGAGAGTAGTAGGGGTGTGGAACGCCCTGCCTGCAACAGTAGTAGACTCGCCAACTTTAAGGGCATTTAAGTGGTCACTGGATAGACATATGGATGAAAATGGAATAGTGTAGGTCAGATAGGCTTCAGATGGTTTCACAGGTCGGCGCAACATCGAGGGCCGAAGGGCCCGTACTGCGCTGTAGTGTTCTATGTTCTATGTCTGTCTATCTTTCCATTTCTCTCTTTTTGCTGTTTGTTTAATTACCAATTGCACAATTTACCTATCAGGTTTCCACTAATCTCTCCTAATACACCTGGAAAGAAAATTCCTTTGCTAATGTAATTAAAACTTCAAATATCCCAAATAAGAGATTAAGCAAAAGAAAATGTCAAGGAGTCTACTGTATTCAAATCCAAGAAAATTGTCAAGAACTTTTAATTACGTCCCATTCATTGATCTGACCAAAGTATTTGACTCAACAAATTGAGAGACTCCTGGATTACGCTGCAAAAGATTTGGAGATCCAAGAATCTTCATCAAAATCCAGTCACTTCATGATGATACGACGGCACCTGTTTTGAGTACGGGATTTGAAATAGTCGCCTTCAAAATCCAGGCCAGTGTCAAGCAAGACTGTGTGATAGGCTTCATGCTGTTTACATTCCACCTGACAGTCTCTATTTGCCGTATGAAAGATCAACTGTCGTCTGATGTGAGTATTAAATACTGTCTAGATTGAAAACTTTTCAACCTCCGTTGCCTCCATGCCAAAACTAAATTGACCTCCATAGATGCCCATGATCTACAGTTTACGGATGCCACAGTATTGTTACCCACTCTGCACTAGATTTACCAGACACTCATGATCTCTTCAATTCTGCATTCAGAGACTCTGACTGTCCTTGAATGTTGCCTAAACAAAACTCGTACCCCAACTCACAACTGATCAATCAACTATCTCACCCATATATGTTGAAGGAGAGATTTTGGGCTTTGTTAAGAGGTGTTGGATCTCATCAATGGTTGTCTTTTGAGAGAGGCGAGTGTCTTTTGAGAGGGGCGAGTGTTGAGATATGGAAGTGGATTAGTTGCACCAGCTCATCTTTCCACAAACCATGTGTTTGACAACAAAGACAAAAACAAAAGTCCTATTGTAAAATCAGTTGTCGCCACCACATACCTGTACTGTAGTGAAACCTGGACTGTGTATCGGCGATACAAGAGCACTAAAGAAATTCCATCAGCAATGCCTCTGCCACGTTTTCTGGATTCAATGGAAGGACTGTGGAACGACTGCTCGTGTCCCTCTTGAAGCCAGCTTCACAAGCATCCAGGCAAAACTCATGCAAAAGCAACTATGTTGGACTGGACACTATCAGATGAGCAAAAGCATCTCCTCCCACCAGGTCCTCAACTTTCATTAGGCCAAGGGGGCTACCCGCGTGGTGGCCGCACAGCGGGCAACCATGGTGGGGGCCCCCTGGACGTGGGAAAGCCCCGGAGCACAGGGGCCCGGCCGCATGGAGAGAGCAGTGACAGCGACCATCCAGGATGGCCTCCTAACAAGGGGGAACCCCGGAGGGCAGGAGCGCGTCCACCAGGTGTATATGGTTAATCTCACAGGAGCGAGGGGACAGAAGCTCCCCATCAGGATAGTCACCTGGAACGTAAGGGGACTCAACGGCCCAGTACAAAGATCCAGAGTCCTCAGCCACCTAAGAAACATAAAGGCAGACATAATCTTCCTTCAAGAGATGCACCTGAGAGAGCAGGACCGACTGAGGGTAAGAAATGGCTGGGTGGACAGACTTACCATTCCTGTTACGGGACGAGGGCCAGGAGGGTGGCAATACTGGTCAGCAAATGGACGATTTTTAGGGTGACAAAGACGGCTGCGGACCCAGGGAGACGGTATGCTATGGTTAGCGGGACCCTGGATGGGGCACCGGTAGTACTAGTTAAAGTGTACGCGCCCAACTGGGACGACCCGAGCTTCATTAAGAAGACCATGGCAGAAATCACTGACATAGCAACGCACCGACTAATCATGGAGGGGGGGGGGGGGACTTCAACTGTGTACAGGACCCAACGACTGACAGATCGAACCCCAAGACGGGGAACATGGCAAGGGAACTCGGTCACTTTATGGAACAGATGGGAGCGGTGAACCCCTGGAGGTTCACCTCGACCGTAGACCTCCTGGCGGAGAGGAAAGAGTTGCAAAGGAACTTCGATCTGCTCTCCACCAGGAAAGCAGTGCTTCAACTCTGCCAAGCACGTGGGACCCTGTACAAACACGGAGGCAAAGCCAGCCGCCTGCTGGCACACCAGCTGAGAAAGCAGGCAGCCGCCAGAGAAATTGCGCACATCAGGGATACTAGAGGCGCATTACAAACAAAGCCAGAAAAGATCAACAAGGCATTCAGGGCCTTTTACCAAGGGCTGTACACCTCAGAGCCCCCAATGGAGGAGGCCGGGATGAAACGGTTCCTTGATGGACTGGACATACCAGAAGTGGGGGAGGGCAGAAAACAGGGCCTGGAAGCACCACTAGCACTGGGAGAGATCATGGACAGCATTAGCTCCATGCAGACGGGGAAGGCACCGGGACCAAACTGATTCCGGGCGGACTTCTACAAAAAATATGCGACAGCACTGGCCCCGCACCTGTGGGAGATGTTCACAGACTCGCTGGCCAAGGGCGCACTGCCACCCACGCTAGCACAGGCATCAATCGCGCTGATTAAATAAAAAACTTTCATTAGGCCAATCTTTTAGGGAAGGATAAAGGTGAGGCTTCAAAGACACTCTGAAGCTCTCCTTGAAGTGCGGCATCAATGACATCAATAACTGGAAGGAGGTTGCTACCAATTGTTCAACATGGTGACAACCTTTCCATCAAGCTGCATTGTGCCTTGAATCCAAATGCATAATGATGAGCAGCAGCAGAGCAGGAAAGGAAAGGAAACACATTGAGTTCAATTACGACCTTGGGTAACTGTGTGTGGAGGTTGCAGGTTCTCCCTGTGTCTGTGTGGGATTCCTCTGGGTGCTCCGGTTTCCTCCTACAGACTAGGTGGGGGTCACGGGTTTGAGGTGGAGTGGGCCTATGTTGGGTGCTCTTTCAGAGGGTCGGTGCAGACTCAATGGGCCGAATGGCCTCCTTGGTTTTCTTCACTGTGCGGATTCTGTGAAATCCTACACTACAGATTCCACGACCTCGTTGGACATCCTGCTCCATATGCCGATGGATTTGTGGGTCAAAAATTGGCCTGTTCAGTCTCATGAAGACCCGTGGCAGAAACTCGTGACCCTGTGTAGACATCGTCCTGGAATCAAGGGATAACCACTGATGAATCATTACATGAGGATTTACTCCTATTTGGAAGCAAATGGACTTATTAGTGAGAGGCAGCATGTTTTTGTGAAAGGGAGGTCGTGTCTCACTAACCTGAACGAGTTTTTCGAGGAAGTGACAAGATGATCGCTGAAGGTAGGGCAGTAAATGTTGTCATTCAGTAAGGCCTTTGACAAGGTCCCTCATGGCAGGCTGGTACAAAAGGTGAAGTCACACAGGATCAGAGATGAGCTGGTAAGATGGTTACAGAACTGGCTAGGTCATGGAAGAAGAGAGTAGCAATGGAAGGGTGCTTTTCAGATTGGAGGGCTGTGACTAGTGTTCCACAGGGATCAGTGCTGGGACCGTTGCTGTTTGTAGTATATATAAATGATTTGGAGGAAAATGTAACTGGTCTGATTAGTAAGTTTGCAGATGACTCAAAGGTTGGTGGAATTGTGGATAGTGATGAGGACTGTCAGAGGATACAGCAGGATTTAGATCAGTTGGAGACTTTGGCCTAGAGATGGCAGATGGAGTTTAATCCGGATAAATGTGAGGTAATGCATTTTGGAAGGTCTAACACAGGTGAGAAATATACAATAAATGGCAGAACCCTTAACAGAGATCTGGGTGTACAGGTACACAGGTCACTGAAAGTGGCAGCACAGGTGGAGTTGGTAGTCAAGAAGGCATACGGCATGCTTGCCTTCATCGGCACTGAGTATAGCAATTGGCAAGTCATGTTGCAGCTGTAGAGAACCTTAGTTAGGCCACACTTGGAGTATAGTGTTCAATTCTGATCGCCACACTACCGGAAGGATGTGGAGGCTTTGGAGAAGGTGCAGAAGAGATTTACCAGGATGTTGCCTGGTATGGAGCGCATTATCTATGAGGAGAGGTTGAATAAACTCGGTTTGTTCTCACTGGAGCAACAGGGATTGAGGGGTGACCTGATAGAAGTCTGCAAGATTATGGAGGGCATGGACAGAGTGGATAGTCAGAAGCTTTTTCCCAGAGTGGAAGAGATAATTACTAGAGGACATAGGTTTAAGGTGCGAGGGGCAAAGATTAGAGGAGATGTGCAAGGGAAGTTTTTTTTACACAGAGGGTAGTGGGCATCTGGAACTCGCCGCTGGAGGATGTGGTGGAAGCAGGGACGATAGAGGGATAAGGACCCAGGAAGTTATTAGGTTAGAAGGTTTTAGATTATATGGGCAGCATGATCAGCGCAGGTTTGGAGGGCTTTTCTTTGTTCGTTAGAGAACCTGTTTTAAAATTATTCCACTAAATTGCCTTTTGTGTCTTTTAATGCCTTATTTAAACATTTGACATTAAAGCCTTCCAATCTCAGCCGAAAAGCCTTGGCATTTTACCCAGAACATTTACTTTGAGATGAGTATGGATTGTGCAGTGTTTATATGCAATGTGCCTAATGCCTCAAGATAATCAATATTGTTCAGTTAGTGATATTGATACAAAAACTGATCTTTTTCTGTAGCTTCCAAATGTTTTGCAGAATTATTCGAAGTGAGATTGTGAATTTGATGACCTTCTGACTGTGCGAAACGTTTTCTGCAGTCATACATAGAATCATAGAATTTACAGTGCAGAAGGAGGCCATTCGGCCCATCAGGTCTGCACCAACCCTTGGAAAGAGCACCCTACCTAAGCCGTACCTCCATCCCATCCCAATACCTCCACCCTTTCCCCGTAACCCCACCTATCTCTTTCTTTTGGACACTATGGGTAATTTATCATGGCCAATCCACCTAACCGGCACATCTTTGGACTGTGGGAGGAAATCGGAGCACCCGGAGGAAACCCACGCACACACGGGGAGAACGTGCAGACTCCACACAGACAGTGACCCAAGCCGGGAATCGAACCTGGGACCCTGGAGCTGTGAAGCAACAGTGCTAACCACTGTGCTGCCCAAACATATGTTAAGCTGAAAACTAATGTCTTTCGTTATTGTTATACAATAGATGTCATTTTTTAACAGTCACATTTTGATGCATACGAGCAGTAATTAGTTCACAATAAAGGTCAGAATAACCCGATTATTGCTTGTTTTGTGTTGATCGTTAGAAAGTGGAAACTTCCTAATGCCAAGAGGTTTGTAGTGCCCTGCCTCAGATATGCTAACTTGGTACACACTAGTCTCTGTACATTCACTCGTGAACTATTTTGCTTTGACTCAACTATTCCAGCGTTCCCCTGGCCCGCCTCCCACCGTGTACATTTTTAAAACTTGAACTCATCTAAAACTCCACTGCCTTTCACACCAAGTCCCATTCACCCATCGTCCCTTGTGTTCATTGATTTCTATTGACTCCTGGTCTGACAATGTTTCTTTTTAAGTCATCATTGTTTTCAAATCCCTCTATGGTCCCACCCTCTCCCTTATGGTCTCACTCTCTCCCTATCTCTGAAATCTCCTTCAGCCCTCTAGCTCTTTGAGATCTATGTGGTCCTCTAATTTTTAAGAACATATACAAGAACAGAATATGTGAGTTAGAGGACCGGAGTAGATCATGCAGCACTTCAGGCCTACTCCACTCTTCAATAAGACCATGGCTGACTTTGCCCTTTATCCCTTGATTCCCCAGTCTTGGATACATTCAACAATGAAGCATACACAACTCTCTGCAGTTGAGCAATCCAGATTCACACCTTCTGATCGAAGACATTTCTCATCATCTCAGCCCTGCTGGGTCAAGTCCTTATCCATGAGTCCACAACATCCCCTGATTCTAGCAGGCCTGGGGAAACCGCCTCTCCTCATCAGCCCTGTTTCAATGAGATCACCCCTCATTTCTCTGAATTCTGTAGAGCATAAGCCTGGTCTCCCCAATGGGCAATCCACTGATCCTAGAAATCAGTGGAGTGAACTTACATTGCATTTTGTCCAGAGCAAGTAAATCCTTCCTTCGATACGGAGACCAAACTGTACTCTGCGTGTGATCTCACCAAAGCCCTGTACAATTCCAGCAACACTACTTTTATCACTGGTCTCTTGCACGTTCCCAATTTTAATCACTCCACCAGTAACTGCCATGCCTTCAGCTACCAAGGCTCCAAGCTCTACAATTTGCTCCCTAAGCCTCTCTGCCCCTCTCTCCTTTTAAGACACTCTTTAAAACTATCTCTTTGACCAAATGTTTAGTCACTTGGCCGAATATCTCTTTATGTGGCTCGGCCTCAGATTTTGTTTGATGATGCTCCTGAGAACCACCCTGGAACAGGTCACGGTGTTAAAAGTGCCATATAATAAATGCATCATGTTTGTTTTCAGATGACGACAGTGATTTTCTGACCATGGGAGAAAAGCAGTTCATCATCAAGCGTGAACTAGAAAACCTGAGGGCAGTAAATGAGACCATGGTACCTGGCCACCCACGAGCCAAACTTTATCCTGGGAAGTCAATCCGTGAGTAGCTCATACTTCTGAATTTCAGCTTCAACTGATTCTTAAGGATCAGGGAAATGGGAAAGCAATAGTACGGTAATAAATCTAAGAGCTGCCATAGAGCATGAACAAAGTTGGGTTGGGGGGGGGATTCGTTTAAAGGAAATTGGTAGAATCATGGAATGCTGTCTACTTGAGCACATGTCACAAAACATGTACAACAGTGCCAGTTACTCCCTCTCTTTCTGAGCTGTTGGTTTAAAATGTTTTTTCAGGAACAATTGTTAGTATGGAATGAAACCAGAAAACATTGGAAACATTCAACAGCTCAAGCAGTGTCTGTGGTGTGAGAAACAGTTCAATGTTTCAGATCCACGACCCGCCAGAGCTGGAAAAGTTAGAGATGGAGCAGGCTTTAAGCACAAACAGGAGCAGGGTGATGGGGAGGAGAAGAGAGGAGAGGAATAAACAAAAAGAGGAAGAGCTATGATGGGGTGGAAGTAGAGATGCCAACCCTCCAAGATTGGGCTGGAGTCTCCAGAAATTGACGATCGATGTCCAGGATCATGCTGTGTGCGACCCTGGGGAAAATTCACTGGGACATTAAAAATTCCTCTTTACCAGATGTAGAAATATTGAAATTGGATGGTGAAAGGCTGTTTGACAGTCAGCCAAGCATCGCCCAATTGGGTAGTGAGTCTATTTGCTTTCCAGTTGGTGTAGGAAGGCCTTGCGTCACCAGCATGGATGTGTTGGCTGACTACTGGCTGGAGTGTGGGATAAACGTCATGTGGTGAAACCTCCAGGAATACATTTAATCACAGTTGGCAACCTAGGTGGAAGGCTGTAGAGATGAAATGACAAAAGGGATGATGGAGCAGGGCAAAAGAATGGTAATGCAGCAAGTCGAGAAACAAACATTGGGTCTACAGGAGTAGTAAGCGCTTAGTAGAATTATGGTGATAGAATATGAAGCCTATTTCCGAAGGAACTTCTATCTTGGTGAAATGGAATAAGTTATTGGAGGGGGGGAAAAAAACTGAATATGCTGGAAATAATCAGGCCAGACAATATCTATGAAGGGAGGGACAGAATTAACATATCACAGCATTGTTACAGTGCAGGAGGAGGTCATTGTCCCATCATGTCTGCACTGGCTCTCCGATTGAGCAATTCACTTAGTGCCGTTCCCCCACCTTCTCCCCGTAAATCGGCACATTAATCCTTTTCAGATAACAACCCTTTTGAATGTTTCCGTTGACATGGCCTCTGCCACGCACGCCAGGCACTGTGTTCCAGGCCTTTACCACTTACTGTGTGAAAATACTTCTCTTCTGGGGAATCCAGAACTATCAGGTACAGTTAAAAATAAGGGGTCTCCCCTGACCGTGTTTGAGGAGCTGTTCGTCACAGGGGGGTGGGGGATGGGGGGGAGGGGTGGAATCTGTACAGACTGTATAGTTGATTGTTGGGAAGTATGTTTCCTGGAGTATTTATTTGCTGCAACCTGCTTTGATACATGTTTATAATAAAATACATTTAAAAAAAAAAGGGGTCTCCCATTTAAGATGGCGACATGGAGGAATTTCTTCTTGGAGAATCATTAGTCTTTGGGATTCTCTTCCTCAGAGAGCTAGGTGGGGCAGGTCATTGAATATATTCAAGATTGAGCTAATCAGATTTTTGATTGAAAAGGGAGTCAAGAGCTATGGGGGGGGGGGGGGGGGGGGGGGGGGGGGGGGAGAGGAATGTGGAGTTCAGGCCACAATCCAATCAGCCATGATTTATGGAATTTTGGAGCAGGTTCGAGGGGCCGAATGGCCTACTCTAGCTCCTGTTTCTTATGGTCCCTGAATCTGGACAAGGTTACATGACCTCAGCTGGGGCAGGAGAAAGGTGTTACCATTGACTTCACCTCTCCTCTTGGTGAATCATCACTGGGGTTTTCCCTGGTCCCGGCCCACTTGTAGATGAGATATTGGCAACAATAGATAGTTGGATTGACTTAGTGGATGCTTCTTGACCTTTTCATTTGGGGGGAGAAAAATGATCCCGGTTTACCAGGAAACCGAAAGTATCCAAATCATGTGAAACTCTGATGTCAATAACTAATCCTAGAATGCTTCCATACATCAACTTGTTATTAAATGAGTAAGATAACCCAGTGGGACAATTCGGCTAGATACCACGCTCATAGAATCTCTACAATGCACCTGGAGGAAACCCACGCAAACGCGGGGAGAATGTGCAAACTCCACACAGTCACCTGAGGTCAGAATCGACCGGGTTCCTGGCACTGTAAGGCAGTAGTGCTAGCCACCGTACCGCCCCAAATGTTGGTATGGTGCAGCACTGGACTAGCTTCTGGCATTGTGCGCTGGTTTCCTGTGGTCGGTGGCCCAAATGACCCTTGACCCCACCTGAGCCTGTGAGTCAACTTATTTCATTTTTTTTTCAAATGTTACTCCTTCACTATTTTTTCAAACTTGTATCAGAAACTTATTTGATGTCACACGTCTCCTAATAATTGAATTAAGATTCCTATTTCCGTTTCTCTGTAAATCAGCAAGATCTGATATTCAGCATGGACTCCATCCCGAGGCTGGCAGTTTTGAGACACTGTACCTATAGCAGCATTTGGTCCATTGCTTTAACTGCCTGAAAGAGCTAGGCTTCTGGTTATCAGAAGAGGATATTGCACTAAAGGCACATTCTGAACAGAGCACGATCTGGACTTCCTTTCCACTCTATTGTTACAACTCTATTGTTCAGACTTTCTATTCGGTTTGCTGTTTGTTGTGCTTCTTTTGGAAAGAGCCAGTGTAGAATTGATGGGCTGAATGGCTTCCTCCTGTTCTGTATGAACCTACGAGTAAGTGACGGCAACCTTTTTGGATTAAAATGTCTTTTTAAAATATTTTTTAAATTTTAGATTACCCAATTCATTTTTTTCAAATTAAGGGGCAATTCAGCGTATCCAATCCACCTACCCTGCATATCTTTGGGTTGTGGGGGGCGAAACCCACCCAAACACGAGGAGAATGTGAAAACTCCACACTGTCAGTGAACCAAGGGCCAGGATCGAACCTGGGACCTTGGTGCCGTGAGGCAGCAGGGCTAACCCACTGTGCCACTGTGCTGCCAGATTAAAATGTCTTTTAGCTTCTCCCTTTTTGTTCTTTGTGCACTTGAACCTGTGTCCTCTAGTACTGGTCAATAGGAATGTTCTTTTTTCTCCTCCTATAAAACCTTCCCTTGAAAATAATCCAGGTTTGTGTGATCTCCAATCTTGGCTCCAAGGTGTCCTGAGGATTTGCCTGCAAGTGATGACCCCCAGGTTTTTTGAAGGCAGCGGATAAAGTTGGGTGTCTTGGGAACTGCAGGATAGCGCGCACCCCCCCCCCCCCCCCCCCCCCCCCCCAATGAAATGTTGCATCATCGACTAGACCCAATGTTTTGCGTCAATTGGTTTCGCTATTTATTTAGGCCTGTGACCAACACTGTCCAAAATTGGTGATTTTAATCAAGGCCTTGTGTGACCGTGTGACCTCTAATATTAGCAGCTCCTTCAACTTCAAGGGTTTATGCTCTTCCTTGCATGCATACGTGCATGCAGCAGGGAGCTTTTGGAAGTAATTTCATTTGTTCACGTACAGTAATACGGAACTGCACGTTTACTGCTCAATCGACCTTGAATGTCACTCGTTTCTCTCAGTACTTTATGTATTTGCAATATTTTTATACTTTTGAGTCTTAAAGAAATAATTACCTATTAAGAACAACGCATTTTTTCATCTAGTTCGCCGTTTGCAAACCAGTAGGCTTCTAATTCAGCTCTATCCACTACATGACCCGGCAGAACTGAAAAAGCTCAGCTTCCTCTGGTATCGGCGAGTAAAGATTTCCTTTCAGCCCCTTGGTAAGTCATCAGATTTGGCAAATCATCAATGTCATATTTGCATAAAACCTCAGCCCAGTACAAGCCAGATATTTGTAGGTGTGTGTGTGTGTGGTGTTTGCTCCCTGGAGGAGAGAGAGTCCGCCTTTCACAACTTTGTGTTGCAACAGCTCATGTACTACCCCCAGGCATCTGGCTGGGAACCGCTGTGCTCCGTAAACTGATATTCTTTCTCCTGATGCTTTATTGGCTGCATGTGGAGGTCTTGTGGTGGGGTGGTGGCACCCCTGCCTCTGAGCCAGAATCCCGCCAGGACTTGCTGGCCATGGAAGGGATATTCGTGACATGGTTCAGTGGACTGATAATCAACCCGGGGTTTGACCACTTCCCCACTATTCCCCTAAGGGAAAAAGGTGCCTGTGAAGATATGCTCTTTGGGAACAAAAGTATCTGCAAATGCTGACACCGCTAACCCCTGGTGGAGTTGAGATAATTGATTAATTTCCCTGTCAGTCATGCCTGGAGACTGTACTTCTGTAAGTGATTGGGATTGACTTGAAGCACATTGTAATATGTAACTATCCTTCACTTACCTGCATTTTACTGGAGAATTTGCCCTGCTTTTAAATAGGTGTCGCTGGACTTGTGGTTGTGAGTTTTATTTGCTGTAGATCAAATAATAATGATACATCACAGATAGAGGCCTTTGGGTCCTCGTGTTTGTACTGACTTTTTGTTTGAAGGAGTTGTCCAATTTATCCCACTGCCATAAGCTCTTTTCTCATGCCCCCTCCCATGTACTTAATCAATTCTCCCTTTGAAATATTCTGATTATCCTTTCAGGCAGCACGTTCCAGATCGTGTATTTTAAAAAAATATTGCTACATTTATTAAAAGAGATCTCTTCCCATCACCTGGAGCAGTTGCTCAGAGACTTAATTCCCAGCTGCTGAGCACAAATCGAGGAGCCTCCTTACTGGTTACGCCAAAGCTAAAGCTATAAGTTCACAGAGATCCGGTTGAAAGGAACACTGTTTCCTGAGTAAATAGACTTTGTTGCAAGTTAGACTGCTCGCTGTGAGTCCTGCAGTGTGTTATCTAAAATCATTGGCTGAGTGTGGTGACTTCGAAATTTATTTGTGACTTGATTGCAATTGGTGGAATCTGATCTTGCGATCAGGGATTTCTGCACGCAGGGCAGATAACTGGAAGCAGCATATTCAAGTAGGAGTTACAGAGAGGACCACATTAAGGTGGGAGTGAGTTTACGTGTAAGGGAGTCTACCTACAGTTATATCGGCTTTTCTGTGACTACACTTCGGGTGCCATTGTCCTTACTTCAGGAAGGACATACTTGCCTTGGAGAGGGTGCAACAAAGTTTAATTGGATTGATTGCTGGGGTGAGAGGGCTTCCCTATGAGGAGGAATTGAGTGAAACTCTCTGGAGTTTAGATGTGATTTCAGTGGCACATTACAAACTGGGATTGATTAGACTTTTTAAAAAAAATAATTTTTATTGAAATTTTTACAAAATATAAACATCTTGACTCTATTGACAAACAACCGCAGTAACACCCCAAGAACAATACCCCCCCAACTTCAAGAGCAACTTCAAACAAAAGGAAAAAGAAAAACAAAAAAGCACCCAAACAACAAAAGGGAAAGAGATAGCACCCGCCACATCCCACAGATCCATGTACACAGTTCTCCCGCCCCCCAATCCAGACCTTCCACTGGAGCAAGATCCTCCGCCGGGCTACTAGGGACGCAAAGACCAGAACACCGGCCTCTATCACCTCCTGCACTCCCGGCTCCACTGCCACCCCAAAAATTGCGAGTCCCCAGCCTGGCTCGACCCTGGATCCCACCACCCTCGACACCGTCCTTGCTACCCCCTTACAAAACTCCCCCAACGCTGGGCACGCCCAAAACATATGGGCGTGGTTCGCTGGACTCCCTGAGCACCTCGCACACCTGTCCTCGCCCCCGAAAAACCTACTCATCCTCGACCCAGTCATGTGGGCCCTGTGCAGCACCTTGAACTGTATGAGGCGGAATTCACTCTCTCCAGGGCATCCGCCCACGTACCCTCCTCAATCTCCTCACCCAGCTCCTCTTCCCATTTACCCTTCAGTTCCTCCACCGCGGCCTCGTCTGCCTCCTGCATCACCCGGTATATGTCCGAAATCCTCCCTCCTCCAACCCACACCCCCGAGAGTACCCTGTCCCGTACCCCACGTGGGGGCAACAAGGGGAACCCCTCCATCTGCCGTCTGGCAAACGCCCTAACCTGCATGTACCGAAACATGTTTCCCGGGGGGAGCCCAAACTTCCCCTCTAACACCCCCAAGCTCGCGAACCTCCCCTCCACAAACAGGTCCCTCAACCTCCTAACCCCTGCCCTGTGCCAGCCCAGAAATCCGCCATCAATGCTCCCTGGAACAAACCGATGGTTCCCCCGTATCGGGGCCTCCATCGAGCCCCCCCATTTCTCCCCTATGCCATCTCCATTGCCCCCAAATTTTGAGGGTAGCCGCCACCACCGGGCTCGTGGTATACCTCGTTGGAGGGAGCGGCAAAGGCGCCGTCACTAGCGCCTCCAAGCTCGTGCCCACACAAGACGCCGCCTCTTCCATGCTGCCCCCTCCTCGTCCATTACCCACTTACGCACCATCGCTGCGTTGGCAGCCCAATAGTACCCACAGAGGTTGGGCAACGCCAGTCCCCCCCCCCCCCCCCCCCCCCTATCCCTGCCTCGTTCCAGGAACACTCTTCTAACCCTCGGAGTTCCATGCGCCCACACAAATCCCGTGATACTCCTGTTGACCCTCCTAAAAAAGGCCTTTGGGATAAGGATGGGAAGGCACTGGAACAGGAACAAAAATCTCGGGAGCACCGTCATCTTAACAGACTGCACCCTCCCCGCCAGTGACAGCGGTAACATATCCCACCTCTTAAACTCCTCCTCCATCTGCTCCACCAACCTTGTGAGGTTGAGCTTGTGCAGAGCCCCCCAAGTCCCTGCCACCTGGACCCCTAGGTACCTGAAGCTCTTCCCTGCCTGCTTCAATGGGAGCCTACCAATCCCCTCCTCTTCATCCCCCGGATGCACCACAAACACCTCACTCTTGCCCAGGTTCAACTTGTACCCCGAGAAACCCCCAAATTCACTAAGAATCCTCATCACCTCCGGCATCTCCCCCACCGGGTCCGCCACATACAGCAGCAGGTCGTCTGCATACAGCGACACTCGATGCTCCTCCCCACCCCGCACCAGGCCCCTCCAGTTCCCTGACTCCCTCAATGCCATGGCCAGGGGCTCAATTGCCAGCGCAAAGAACAAGGGGGACAGGGGGCACCCCTGTCTCGTCCCCCGGTACAGCCGAAAGTACTCCGACCGCCTCCTATTTGTGGCTACACTCGCCATCGGGGCCTCGTAGAGCAGCCTCACCCACCGGATAAACCCCTCCCCAAACCCAAACCTCTCCAACACCTCCCACAAATACTCCCACTCAACCCTATCGAAGGCGTTCTCCGCATCTAATGCCACCACTATCTCCGCCTCCCCTTCCACAGCCGGCATCATAATAACGTTGAGGAGCCTTCGTACGTTTGTGTTCAGCTGCCTTCCATTCACAAACCCCGTCTGGTCCTCGTGAATGACCCCGGGCACGCAATCCTCTATTCTAGTGGCCAGGATCTTTGCCAGCAGTTTAGCGTCGGCGTTCAGCAGCGAAATCAGCCTATATGATCCGCACTGCAGAGGGTCCTTGTCCCGCTTCAGGATCAAGGAAATCAGCGCCCGTGACATAGTTGGGGGCAAAGCCCCCCCCCTCCCTTGCCTCGTTAAAGGTCCGGACCAACAGGGGGCCCAACAGGTCCACATACCTTTTATAAAATTCCGCCGGAAACCCGTCCGGCCCCGACTGCTTCCCCGACTGCATGCTCCCTATCCCCTTGACCACCTCCTCCAGCTCGATCGGCGCCCCTAGTCCCTCCACCTGCTCCTCCTCCACCCTCGGGAATCACAGCTTGTCCAAGAAGCGCCCCATTCCACCCCCATCCACCGGGGGTTCAGACCGGTACAGTTCCCCATAGAAGTCCCTGAAGACCCCATTAACATCTACCCCCCTCCGCACCACCTTCCCAGCTCCATCCATCACTCCCCCAATCTCCCTGGTCGCATCTCGGGGATTGATTATTGTGCACAAAATTAATTTTTTGTGCACAAAGTGAATTAAGGGTTGGAGGGAAAGTGGGGCAGTTTTAATAAATAAATAAATTTAAAGTACCCAATTTTTTATTTCCAATGAAAGGGCAATTTAGCATGGTTAGTCCACCTACCCTGCACATCTTTGGGTTGTGGGGGTGAGACCCACCCAGACATTGGGAGAATGTGAAAACTCCACACGGGACAGTGACCGGGGCCGGGATTCGAACCTGGGACCTCAGCGCCGTGAGGCAGGTGCTAACCACTGCGCCACCGTGCCTCCCCTGGAAAGTAGACCAGTTAACGAATTTTGGCCATAATATTATTGAATAGTGGAGGAGGCTTAGGGCCTACCCCGGCTCCTATTTGGCATGGTTTTGTGTTCTTAGAAACAGAACGACATTGGTAAAGGCACAGCAGCTGAATTAGCCTTTGTGGTAAGAACAAATAGTTATTGACTTGATTGAAAGTTATTTCTCGCCTTTAACACGGCAAAGCACCCCAAGGCACTTCGCAGAGGCAAGCTAAATATTTTTTAAAAAGTCAAAGAAGGAATTTGAGGAAGGTGACTCAACTGCTCCACATTTTGGCAGATCTGTCCAAGTTATTGTAGTCTTTTCTTGTAAGGGTTCCCACTTCTGATTAATGACAATTGGTCAGTCACTTGTCAGATGTGGAGGATGCCAAGAATGAAGAAAAGGGAATACGTCTGCTATCACTGCTCTTATTTCTTGAACTAAAGGGTGCTGCACAAGCCAGAGACAAGGACTGCCTTTCCCTCGAGTCTTGTTGTTCTCATTGTTTGGAGTAGAAGGCTGATTGAGTGTGGCGCTTCCTTTATAAGTGACACATGGGCAGCACGGTGGCCTAGTGGTTAGCACAACCGCCTCATGGCGCTGAGGTCCCAGGTTCGATCCCGGCTCTGGGTCACTGTCCGTGTGGAGTTTGCACATTCTCCCCGTGTCTGCGTGGGTTTTGCTCCCACAATCCAAAAATGTGCAGAGTAGGTGGATTGGCCACGCTAAATTGCCCCTTAATTGGAAAAAATAATTGGGTAATCTAAATTTATATAAAAAAAAATAAGTGGCACACGTCTGCTTTTCATTAAAGAACTTGCTGTGCTTTTGGGGGGGGGGGGGGGGGGGGGGGGGGGGGGGGGGGGGGGGCGGTCTTGAAACTTGCTAGAACATGCCACTCCTGACACCACCAGGCCCTCTACACTCGCCAGCGAACCTCATTATAACCTGTTTAAATTCTACAGTTACAGTTTATATATCTTTGTTAAAAGAAGCAGCATTTGAAATTGGTGTGTGACTCACTGCTTGGGAGGAGCTTGAAGAGCCATATTCACAGATAATGGCCAGTGAATGAATGGTGGGTACGGCAAGAAGACCTGCATCTAGCAAGTGGTGGAGCAGGGGTTGGAGGTGTCCACAGAAGTCCAATGGTGGTGGAGGCAGGTGGCATTTTGAAATTGGATTCCCATCACAGAAGCTCAATACACAGCTGGTATCCATGTTGCGTTGCAGCCTCCTCCCACCAATCTGCATATCACCTCCTCAACAGTACTTTAATTCCTCCCATGTATATTTTCTATCCTCCCCTTAAATACGTATCTGCTATTCATCTCAACTCCTCCATGTGCACCATTCTCTCGAGAAGAAGTTTTTTCCGAATTCCATATTGGATATATTGGTGACTATCATAGAGATGTGATCCCCTAGATAGCACTTCTTCCAGAAGTGAAAACATGTTATTTTTTCCCCATAAATTTAAGAGTACCCAATTCATTTTTTCCAATTAAGGGGCAGTTTAGCGTGGCCAGTCCACATGCACATCTTTGGGTTGTGGGGGCGAAACCCACGCAGACACGGGGAGAATGTGCAAACTCCACACGGACAGTGACCCAAAGCCGGGATCGAACCTCGGACCTCGGCGCCGTGAGGCAGCAATGCTAGCCACTGCGCCACCATGCTGCCCCGAAAACATGTTCTTTATGTCTATCCTATCAAACCCTTTCATAAACTGAATGACTTCCAGGTCAGCTCTGTCAGGGAAAAGAGCCACAGCCTGTTCAATCGTTCCTGAAAAACGCAAGTTATTAAAGTGCTTTTTGTTAAATTGTATTTGATTGTCTTTTGTTGCAGATGACGTGGGAACAAAGAAAGTTATATTGCGCGGCATACAATTTGGTTAATCATTAACCAAACATTGCAGGAGATCTGCTAATGTAAATGAAGTCATCCACAAATGGCATTATTGTGCACATATACCCATTGCACTTCCATGTCATTTGCAAAAATGCAAATTTCCGTGATGCACTTTCGAGAAGAACGAAAAAGTTGGGTGATTTTATTTCCAAGTACCAGTTCAAAATTGCAGAATGTCATTCAATAGGGGCCAGATGGCCTTATTAACCATAAATCAGCAATCCTTTAATACTTTCTGATTTGCATGGTACACCAACCCTGATATTGGGGAAACAAGTGACTGACCACAAGCACTATGATGGAAGAAGTGCTGGGAGATTTTTACGAATGTGTGTGTGTTAGTGACCAATGTGTCCGACGGAACTTCAGTTTTAATCAATTTTGGTTCCTACCAACACATTTTGAAATTGTGAAATGTTTGTTTTTAATGGTTAACTGTTCTACTTTCTTTTTTCCATTGCAGACGAGATCCAGCGATACTTTGGACAGAGTATTGCACTCTATTTCGCATTTTTGGAGTATTTCACCTTTGCCTTGTTTCCCATGGCTGTGATTGGTGTGCCTTATTATTTATTTGCGTGGGAAGATTACGATAAGTATATAGTGTTTGCCACTTTCAACCTTGTGTGGTCGACCATCGTCCTGGAAGTCTGGAAGCGTCGGTGCGCTAGACTCTCCTATAAGTGGGGGACACTGACAATGAAGAAAGAGTTTGAAGAACCCCGGCCTGGTTTTCACGGACCGTTGGGAGTGAATCCAGCAACCAGCAGAAAAGAGCCCACGTATCCATCTTACAAGAGGCAGCTGCGCGTCTATCTGATTTCAGTGCCCTTTGTCTGCTGCAGCCTCTACGTGTGCCTTATCATTATGATGACATACTTTCTCATGGAGGAACTTGTCTCAGCTTATAATGAAGAGGCTCAGTCAACGTTCAGCTCTATCTTGATGTTTGTCCCCAGTATTGTTTATGCTTTAGTTATTGAAATTATGAATCGTATCTACAGATATGCTGCTGAATTTCTAACCTCATGGGGTAAGTGCAGACTGCTCTTAATGGTGAGGTCACTTATGAGTTAAATTAACACCAGGACCTTTTCTCGTGTGCCGTTAAAGCTGGCCAGCTTTCACCTTAAATACAACTCTCTAGTTCAGTTATGGTAATTGGCAAACGAATGAGAGATGAGATAATGAGCGTTGAACTGCCCTGCCTGCCAGCGGTGTGAATGCAGATTCAACAGTAACTTTCTAAAGGGAAATGTGGGATAAATGCTTGAAAAGGAAAAGATTGCACGGCTAGTCCCACTAGTTGTTAGTCCCACTCACCAGTGGTCTTTCCCCACAGAGCCAGCACCAACACAATGGGCCGAACAGCCTCCTTTGCAGTAGTATTCTATAGATTCTGTGATCGCAACTGCTGATTTGATGATGAGAAAATCTTTGGAGGGAGATCCACTTATATTTGCCTCCCTATTGATTGAAGCTTGTATGCCTGTTCTTCACCACCCTTGGATTGGGAAGAGAAGTATCTGTAAAAACATTAGAGAAAAAAAAGTCAGATACCAACCCCGCAGTCACTAAGGCTGAACATCCGATCGAAGTAGTGATCGAGACTTTGAACTGGTCAAATTTTTTGTGGCTTTAATTATAGGTTAATAAAAATGGAGGATAACAACTGAAGGGGAGGGGTGCTGTCCTGAGATGAGACCCCTTAAAACCGGATAGTTAGGATAACACTCGCGCTATTCCCCGGACACCCCCATCCTTTCCAAAGAGTAAACCCAATCACAGAAATAACACTGCACAAGGAGGTAAATCATTCCATTGTACATGTGCCAGAGTTCAAATCTCATTTGCCTGCCCATACTCTCCATGTTCTCTCTGAAATAACTATCTAATTTGTTTTTCTTACATGATTCCAGTCTCTGCTTCAATTGCTATTTCTTGCAGAGTGTTCCATGTTATAATAATCCCGTGTGTGAAAATATTTGTCCAAAATTTCCCCTTCACTTTAGTGACAATCTTTAATCTCAACAGTTAGTGGAAATAATCTTTCACAACTTTTCATTACTTTGAATGTTTCTTTCACATCTTCATTATGATCAATAATTATACTTTAGTTCACTGGAATCATACTTTACTGTTCTATCCCTTTAAATTATTTTAACCATCTTTCCTAGGACAACTAATACGTTTTGGGGAAAGCAAAATATAAATATAGCTAAATTGCATCATAGAATGAACACCATGGGGCAGAGGTATAAAAACCTCCACAAACGCAAAATATTGTGGATTCTGGAACTCTGGAATCTACCCGGCAACATCTGTGGAGAGAAATAGTTACCCTTTCATCAGAACTGTCATCTGGACCTGTAACATTAACTCTGTTTCTCTCCACAGATGTTGCCGGGTAGATTCCAGATTTCCAGAATCCACAGTATTTTGCGTTTGTGGAGGTTTTTGTACCTCTGCCCCTTGGTGTTCATTCTATGATGCAATTTAGCTATATTTATTTTCTCCTTTCCCCAAAATGTATTCGTTGCCCGAATTCATCACTCGACACGTAGGCTAAACTGCTTAGTCAGATTTATTGGCGTTTTAACTGATGCATTGAAGCAGTAAGAACAAGATACGCATAGATTCGCTACAGTGCTGAAGGCTCATTTGGCCCATCGAGTCTCCTCCGACCCTCTGAAAGAACATCCTAACCCTAACTGTTCCAAGTAGAACGTCCAATTGCCCATGACATAATAGAAGACAATGTGGTATTCCATAAGAATTAAATAAGTCCTTTTAAATAATGTGTTTCTTTGTTGTCTGAGCAAGAGGGCATCTGGTTAAATAATAGATTTGGATAATACAAATTGTAGTTCAGTCTTGAATTTGGGTAAACAACCCAAGACCTGGCACCAAAAGCTGTTTTTGTGACATTGGATATCGTTGGTGTTGCAAGAACTGAAGAGAGATTAGTAGCTGTTGTGCCTTATGGAATGAGTTATAACTGACTGGATGCACACCTCCTCCTCTAGCTATTTGCTTTGATGACTGCCGATTTCTTGACCTTGTGTTTATTCCGCTGCCTGTCAAGTTTCATACGTCAACATTTTAAACAAAATGCTTCAGCTACTAAGCAGTTTTTAACTTGACAGGTTAACAGAAACCCTGTATTCCATTGAATACAATGACTAGGTTTGACTGAATGTAACCAGCTGAGTATCGTGATCACTACACATCCAACTTTGCCACACAGCAAACAATTTATTTCTAAAACTCGCCCTAACGATGCAAAATCACATGCAGAAATTTCTCCATTTGGCACACATTCCTCCAAATACTTTGCAGGAATGACTGTAGACTTCAGATACTTGAGCAATGGTGAAGGAGAAATGTGTTTTCAAGATTTGCAGCACCAGGTGTTCTGATAATGCAGTGAAGAAACTATTATGTCACGGGCAATTGAACGTTCCACTTGGAACAGTTAGGGTTAGGGTGTTCTTTCAGAGGGTCGGTGCAGACTTGATGGGCCGAACGAGCCATCTGCACTATAGTGAATCTAAGGGTAGACCATCTGGATAAGGTGCCTACACATGGGGCGAATTTCAGCCTTTATTATTAAAGCCTGTCTGAAGTCACCAGGCAATAGCTTGTGCATCACGTCTCATTCCTGAAACATTCTTGCATCTCTTAGATTATTTTCAAAGATTGTAACGAGCAGAAACTATTTAATAGCCTACTCCTGTAATGAAGCAGTATGTGTCAGAGTAAACACATTTCATACACAAATCAGACAAAATTCTGTAACTTACGATGCCTCTGAGCAACCATTTTAAATGTAGCAAATATACAGCCTTTAACTCGCTCTATTCAATGAGCCCCCCCCCCCCATCCCTCAAAACACCAATGAGAACATACACCGTGTATATGTACAGTCGTTAAAGTCTGTAAGATCCTTCTGCATTTTCAAGAATTTGTCCTCGGATGTTTTACTTGCCGGTAATGGTAATGTTACTGAACTAGTAATCCAGTGGCCCAGGCTAATGCTGAGTGGACATTGGTTCAATTCAGTCTCAGCAGGGTGGCACGGTGGCGCAGTGGTTAGCCCTGCTGCCCCACGGCGCCGAGGTCCCAGGTTCAATCCCGGCCCTGGGTTACTGTCCGTGTGGAGTTTGCACATTCTCCCCGTGTCTGCATGGGTCTCACCCCCACAACCCAAAAAGATGTGCAGATTAGGTGGATTGGCCATGCTAAATTGCCCCTTAATTGAAAAAAAAAGAATTGGTTACTCTAAAATTTAAATAGAAAAATTCAGTCTGCGTAATGGTGACCATGACAGCCAACGTCAATTGTTACAAAACCCCATCCGGTTCATGAATGTCCTTTAGGAGGGCAGCACGGTGGCCTAGTGGTTAGCACAACCGTCTCACGGCGCTGAGGTCCCAGGTTCGATCCCGGCTCTGGGTCACTGTCCGTGTGGAGTTTGCACATTCTCCCCGTGTCTGCGTGGGTTTCGCCTCCACAACCCAAAAATGTGCAGAGTAGGTGGATTGGAGATCCACTAAAGAATTGGAGAACACTAAATTGCCCCTTAATTGGAAAAAATAATTGGGTAATCTAAATTTATATTAAAAAAAAATGAATGTCCTTTAGGGAAGGAAATCTGCCGTCCTTGGCAGCCTGGCCTACATATGACTCCAGACCTGCCTCTTAACTGCCCCTGTGAAATGGACCGCAAGCCACCATGCTACAAACTGCTACAGATACCAGATGGGCTATAGCAGTTCAAGAAGGTGGCTCACCACCACCTCCTTGAGGGGCAACTAAGGATGGGCAATAAATGCTGATCATGCCAGCCGTGCCCTCATTCCGCATCAAATCACTTTTAAAACTTTTACAACGATCATATAGTAAAACCAATAAAAAATGATGACTTCTAAATTTTACCCAGTGAACTATGAGAGAATGGTACTTGTTTCTTGAATAAATCTGTTTCAACAATTTTCTACTCTTTTTGTTATCTCTCTAAGGAAGACCCTTATTTGACTTGCCTGTTGATCAGTTGTTTGTATTTTGCATTGTAGAAAACCACAGGCTTGAATCGTCTTTCCAGAATCATTTAGTTCTGAAAGTTTTGGTGGTAAGCGTGTTCATCTACAAATCTGTTAAATAACATTATTTTAATGTTGCATCACGGAAAGTTTAAAGAAACTGCAATACCCGAGAGAACGGTACAGGCAGATTTAATGGCGACATTCAAAACAGAATTGGATGATTAGTTCGAGAAAAATAGCTAAAGTTCTAACCAGAAGTCACCCACAGTGGACTAGGGTGCCCGGAGGTGTATTTTGAGGAGAGTTTTAAACTAGGCTTATATTCTCTAAAATATGGAGGGGTAATATGATTGAGGTTTTTAGAAAGGAATTAACAAGGTTAGATGGAGGAAATCTTTCTCCACTGATGGAGTATCTCATATAAGGGGACATAACCTTAAAACCAAAGCTGGACCATTCAGAGAGAAGCTAGCAAAGACATCTTCACACAGTATAAAAGTGCAAAAGTCCGTCCCACATTAAACAATAGATGCTGGGGTTCATTAATGATTTTAAACTTTTTTTAAATTTAGAGTGCCCAATTATTTTTAGATTTTTTTCTAATTGAGGGGCAATTTAGCGTGGCCAATGCACCTAACCTGGACATCTTTGGGTTGTGGGAGCAAAACCCACGCAGACACGGGAAGAATGTCATGATTTTAAACTTGAGATTTTTTTTCCTGCTGCTCAAAAGGATAAAGGGATATGGAAGCAAGACGGGTGGGTGCAGTTCAAATGTAGATCTCATCGATGGAATTTATGAGAGTGGTTCTCGGGATCAGTTATGTGGGTAGATTGACAAAGCTGATGGCTGAGAAGAGAGTTTTTAAAAATATATTTTTATTAAGGCATTTATAAATGAATGTCAAATAAAACTACAACCAACATAAAAAAGATAACCAACAAATCACAAACAGGAGAATACAGCAGAACTCGATACATGGACAACAACCGCAACCCGCCCTCTCTACCATACCCCCCTCCCCTGCTGACGTAACTGTCCTGGAAGATGTCAATGAACGGTTTCCATCTCTGGACGAACCCTTCCATCGACCCCCTTAGAGTGAATTTAATTTTCCCCAGCCTAAGGAAATCTCACCCACCCATACCCCCGGCTTCGGAGGCTCCGAGTCCCTCCACCTCAACAGGTTCTGTCCCTGAGCCACCAGAGAAGCAAAGGCCAGAACGTCGGCCTCTCTCACCCCCTGGACTCCCGGGTCTTCCGATACTCCAATCACTGCCAATTCGGGATTCGGAACTATCTTCACCCTCAGTGCCTCCGACACCTCGCCAGCGAACCCCCGCCAAAATCTCTGCAACTTCAGGCAGGCCCAAAACATGTAAACATGATTCGCGGGCCCATCGCCCACACCTATCCTCCACCCCCTCAACGAACCTACTCATTCTATCCACCGCTGTATGCGCCCTACAGGCTACCTTAAATTGGATGAGACTCAGCCTGGCGCATGAGGAGGACCCATTCACCCTCCTCAAAGCTTCCTCCCATGACCATGCCTCCAGCTCACCCATCTCCTCCGCCCACTTTGAAGAGGAGGAGATTTGATAGAGTCAAAGTCATGAGGGATCTGGACAGTAGAAAGGGAGAGGTTGTTCCCACTGGCCAGAGGCCACTGATTGAATGTCAATAGCAAATTAACAGAAGGCGACATTTTTCTTTATGCAGCAGGTGGTTAGGTGCTAGAATGCACCGCCCAACACTGTGATAGAAGCCGATCAGTTAGGGCTTTCAAAACAATTGGATAATTACCTGAAGAGAAAAAGAAAATTGGAGGGCTACAGGGGAAAGTGGGGGATAGGGGATTAGCTAAATTGCTCTTGCAGAAAGCCAGCATGGACACGAAGGGCCAAATGGTCTCCTCCTGGGCTTGTACCCTGTGATTCCGTTCTATGGCCTTGTTGGTATTTACTCCCACCAATTTTCACTCCACTCCATCAATATAACCGTTGCCATTCCCCCTCTTGTGTTTGCATCTCCAAAATGCATCTGTAATATTTGTTTCATTTAATGTCGTAGCGAGTTCAACATTCTAAGCACTCTGAAGTCAAGGTATTGATACAACAGCAGGAAGTTCTTTTTTTTTTAAATAATTTTTATTGAAAGAGTTTTTCCATACAAACATTTACCCCTACTAATTTTTAAATTATTTACAACACAATCCCTCTAGGCAAATGTCCCTCCCTCGCCCGCCCCTCTCGCGCGCACCAGTCCTCCCCCCCCCCCCCCCCCCCCAGGCAACCTTAACAAACAAGGCAGCCTACAGTTTCAGACATGAGCAGCGAGCAGACTTGCCCGCGTTACAGTCGTGCATGTCCCCCCACGACCCTTGCTGCCCCCCCCCTCCCTCCACCCCCCTCCCTCCCTCCCCCCCCTCCCCCCCCCCCCCCCCCCCCGGGTTGCTGCTGCCACGACCCCGAACGTCTATCTCTGATCTAAAAGTCAAGGAAAGGTTGCCACCGCCTGGAGAATCCCTGTACCGACCCTCTCAGGGCAAATTTGATCCTTTCTAGCTGAATATAGCTAGCCATATCGTTAATCCAAGTTTCAACGCTTGGAGGCCTCGCGTCCTTCCATTGAATTAATATCCTTCGTCGAGCCACTAGGGATGCAAAGGCCAGTATTCCGGCCTCCCTAGCCTCCTGTACCCCCGGTTCTACCCCGACCCCAAAGATCGCAAGCCCCCATCCTGGTTTGACCCTGGACCCCACCACCTTCGACACCGTCCTTGCCACCCCCTTCCAGAACCCTTCCAGCACCGGACATGCCCAGAACATATGCACATGGTTCGCTGGGCTTCCCAGACATCTGACACACCTGTCCTCACCCCCAAAGAACCGGCTCATCCTTGTCCCCGTCATGTGAGCTCTATGCAGCACCTTAAATTGAATGAGGCTCAGCCTCGCACACGAGGAGGAAGAATTGACCTTCTCCAGTGCATCCGCCCACGTCCCGTCTTCTATCTGCTCTCCCCTGCTCCCCTTCCCACTTGGCTTTCAGCTCCTCCCCTGATGCTTCTTCCGCCTCCTGCATTATCTTGTAGATGTCTGATATCTTCCCCCCTCCGACCCAGACCCCCGAGAGCACCCTATCACTCGCCCCCTTACTGGGGAGCAGGGGGAACCCCTCCACCTGCCGTCTCGCAAATGCCTTCACTTGTAAATATCTGAACATGTTTCCCGGGGGGGCTCAAACTTCTCCTCCAGCCCTCCCAGGCTCGCAAACCTCCCCTCTATAAACAGGTCCTTCAGCTGCCGTATGCCCACCCTGTACCAGCTCTGAAATCCCCCGTCGATGTTCCCCGGGATGAATCTATGGTTCCCTCTTATTGGCGCCGCCAACAGACCTCCCATTTCCCCCCTATGTCGCCTCCACTGCCCCCATATCTTGAGGGTGGCCGCCACCACCGGGCCTCGTGGTGTACCTCGTGGGGGGAGCGGCCATGGTGCCGTTACTAGGGCCCCCAGGCTTGTGTTGCCACAGGACGCCCTCTCCATTCGTTTCCAAGCTGCCCCCTCCCCTTCCATCATCCACTTGCGCACCATTGACACATTTGCCGCCCAGTAGTACCCCGAAAGATTGGGTAGTGCCAGCCCTCCACTGTCCCTACTCCGCTCCAAAAAGACCCTCCTCACCCTTGGGGTGCCATGCGCCCACACGTAGCTCATGATGCTACTCGTCACCTTTTTTGAAGAAGGCCCTAGGGAGGAAGATGGGCAAGCACTGAAATAAAAACAAGAACCTTGGGAGGACCGTCATTTTGATTGACTGCACCCTCCCCGCCAGCGACAACGGTACCATGTCCCACCTCTTAAATTCCTCCTCCATCTGTTTCCACCAGCCTGGAAAAGTTCAACTTGTGGAGGGTCCCCCAGTTCCTTGCCACCTGCACCCCTAAGTACCTAAAGCTCTTTCCTGCTCGCTTGAAGGGGAGTCTCCCAATACCCTCTCCCTGGTCCCCGGGTGTATCACAAAAACCTCGCTTTTGCCCAAATTTAGTTTGTACCCCGAAAAGTCCCCAAACTCTGCTAATAGTTCCATTATCTCCGGCATTCCCCCTTCTGGGTCTGCCACGTACAGCAGTAGATCATCCGCATACAGCGATACTCGATGTTCCTCCCCTCCCCTAGTCAGTCCTCTCCACCCCCCTGAACCCCTCAGTGCCATCGCCAACGGTTCAATCGCCAGTGCGAAAAGTAGGGGGGAAACAGCAGGAAGTTCTGATGAATCTTCGTAAAACCGGCCAGGCCACAACCACAGTGCTGATTCCGTTTCTGGTCACCGCAGTTAAGGAAGGTTGTGAACGTCTTTGTGAGGGTGAGGGGAGAGATTATTAGAATGGTTCCAGGGATTTTAGCCTCAAGGTTAGGTTGGAGAAGCTTGGAGCAAAGAGGTTTCAGGGGCGACCTGATAGAAGAGTGCAGGACTATGATTTAGGTAAGATGGACAATGAAAAGCCGTTTCCATAAGCTAGGGGGACACAGATTTAAGGTTTTGGGCAAGAGATGGAGGGAGGATGCAAGAATGAACTGTTGTAATAGTGAAAGGTAATGATCTGGATCTGCCGCTTAGAAGGATGGCGGAAGCAGAAACAATCAATTTCAAAAGGAAATTGGATCAGCACTTGAGGGAAATGAACTTGCCGGGATACAAGAATGGCAGTGACGGGATTGCTGAGAGCTGGCATGGACCTGATGGGCCAAATGGCCCACTTATGAGCCTCTGACTCTATACCATTTATAATTCTATTTGAAATGTATTGTCTGAAAAGTAATTACATCAATGTAAATACCAGAAGAACAAAACAGGATTTTGAGTTTTGAAGTCCGTTTAAAATCTTGTCTTAAGCATTTTCTCACATGTTTATTAATTTCTGTTTTCCAGTTCAATTTCGTAAACTGTTTTGCATCCCTCTTCTATATCGCATTTATTATTCAGGATTTGAAGCTTTTAAGACAGGTAAATGTTTTAATTTGAAGTGGCTTAATTAAATTGTCTGTTGAATGCCACTGAGAGGGGAAGACTTTCTTTTAAAAAAAAAAAAAAAAATCTTTTTACTCCCATTTGCAAACTTTATAAACCAGGTATGTACATTGGCCGTGTTTATTTACTGTATTGTACAGAAAGGTTTGTCTTTTCCTTCCCTTAATTTCCCCTATTTACATTCTGCCGACCTTTGGCTCGGTGTGTTGTTCCCCCTCCCCCCAGCCCGCCCTTCCCTGCCCCCCCCTCCCCTTTTGTGTGTCCAACCCCCCCGTTGCGAGTTCCTATGGTTCCCCCCACCTTTATTTCTGTTTTTCCTCCTTTTTCTTTCTATCTTTCCCGTTTCACCATCTAATTCGCTGTTGCTGGCCTCAAACACGTTCTGGAAAAAGGTCGACAAACTGCCCCCATGCTGTTAGGAAGCCTTCCTCTGACCCTCGGAAGGCCAGGTGGAGAAATTCCGAGAGGTCCCGAGCTAGTCTGCAGCTGTGGGTGGTGCTGCCGATCGCCAGCCGAGCAGGGTTCTCCGGCGTGCGATTAGGAAAGCGAAAGCGTCGGCCCCCTTCCCCAGGTGTAGCTCTGGTTGTTTGCATTTGTTCTTCTGGATATTGCAATGCCTGATGGCTTTTCCTCCAAGCTTCGTCCTGTTCCTTAACTATCCACCACATATATAAACTCTGCTTTCTTTGTGTGTGCCGCTCATGTCCAAGTTCACTATCTTACTCGGAGACCTTGATCCAAAAAGCTGCCTCATTGACTAGATGTCAGACATCCACTCATAGACGACCACTTTGTGAGCTCACTGCTGACCCGATCAGCCTGAAACTTTGTTCCTTAGATGTCAACTTTAATTCCCACCAAGCAACAGGTGCTCTCTCGTCCCTCTCTTTTCTTCCTCCACCATCCCCTCTGCCAACTCATTTTCTTCTTTCCTCGTTTCCCTCCTGTTTTCTTCTTCACCCCTCCTCTTTTATTCTTCCCTTCCCTTTTCTTCTCTTCCCTCCCCCTCTTCTGGTTTAGCACAGGGCTAAATTGCTGGCTTTGAAAGCAGACCAAGGCAGACCAGCAGCACGGTTCAATTCCCGTACCAGCCTCCCCGAACAGGTGCCGGAATGTGGTGACAAGGGGCTTTTCACAGTAACTTCATTGAAGCCTACTTGTGACAATCAGCGATTTTCATTTCATTTCATTTCATTTCTTCATTCCCCCCCCCCCCCCCCCCCCCCCCCCCATCAGAACTCAAAGGTGAACGATTTCAGTGCCTTGGCCAACATTCATCCCTCAATCAGCATGGTAGCACACGTGGCTAGTACTCTGGCTTCACAGCTCCAGGGTCCCAGGTTCGATTCCCGGCTGGGTCACTGTCTGTGTGGAGTCTGCACATTCTCCCCGTGTCTGCGTGGGTTTCCTTCGGGTGCTCCGGTTTCCTCCCACAGTCCAAAGATGCGCAGGTTAGGTGGATTGGCAATGATAAATTGCCCTCAGTATCCAAAAAAAGGTTAGGAGGGGTTATTGCGTTATGGAGATAGGGTGGAAGTAGGGGCTTAAGTGGGTCGGTGCAGACTCGGTGGGCCGAATGGCCTCCTTCTGCACTGTATGTTCTATGTATCTATGTATGTATCAACATCACTTAAAAAAGATGATTTGGCTGTGATCTCATTTGATGTGGAACCTTAGATGCACAAATATCCAACATTACAACAGTGACTACACTTCTGAAAGTACTTTTGTTGTCTGTAAAGTGATATTGGACACCTGAGGCCATGAAAGAGGCTATGGTAATGCACGCCTTTCTTTTTGTGTTCAACCAAAGGTAAACTTCAAGCCTGTCATGCAACACCCTGCCCCAGTGTGAAACTCTGATTGGAAGCGCGCCGTTTTAGTCTCCAGAATCATGCCAGAGCTTTCAGCCACAATTCTGGAATTCTTTCCCTGAAACCCTTCTGCCCTCTGTCTTTCTCAGCCTTTCAAAAGAAAATCCAGTCAAAAGATTGTTCTTTCTCCTGCTTCCTGCTCACATGAAGAATGCCCCGGAGCACGTAATCGCACGAAAGGGTGCTCTATTTGTGGTAGTCACCATTGATGTATATATTGTATATAGACTATGTTGTTAAAGGTGCTTTACGGTAAGGCCCTTTAACTACAGGTACGGGGGTAGATCCCTGCCTGCTGGCTCCGCCCAGTAGGCGGAGTATAAATATGTGTGCTCCCCGTACAGCAGCCATTTCGCCAGCTGCTGTAGGAAACCACACATCTTAGTGTATTAAAGCCTCAATTACATCCTACTCTTGTCTTTGCTTAATTGATAATGTATCAGTATTATTGGCTTATTGTTCATGCTGCAGCCCTTAATGTTTATACTGGCTAACAAATCATTATAATTGAAAGTAAACTTAACCTCTAGCTTAAATAGCAATGACATGAGGGCAAGCAATTCAATATTTAAAATTGTAAAATGATCTGTTAGTGGCTTAGTCGGTTAAACCAGGTAAGCCTGTAAGCCTTGTAGAGCAGAAAGCTCTTTGGTTTAATTCTTGGCCTGAACTGATTTTGCTGATCCTGGCCGGGTGCCGTCAGTACCTCTGCATTAAGAGAAAGAAGATTGGTTAATATTTTGGTTTCTGAAAGCTGAACTGTGCTTGATGTCTGTCTGGTACAGTTTTATAGAGGTTCCGGGAACGGAGAGATCTGGGGGTTCACATCTCTGCATCTTTGAAGTTGGAAGAGAAAACGTGCGTGATCCGCGCAGAATAAGGAATTTCAGCGAAACATTTTTTGGTTCCAGCTGGAGGACTCTGTCCAAATCTGGGCACTACACTTTTGGAAAGATGCCAAAGCCTTGGCGAGGGTAAAGAAGATATTTGCTAGAATTCTGGCCGCCATGAAGGACCTCATTTAATTGGAGGAGATGATTAAGGCGCGCTTTAATAGATTCAAACTCAAGAACAGCTTTGGCTCACGTAGATAGGGAGAAACTATTTCCTATTCAACAGGAGGGTTGATAACCAGGGGAGACGGGGATTTTGTTTTTGTCAAAGCAATGAATTATTATGATCCGGAATGCACTGCCTTGAAAGGGTGGTGGAAGCAGATTCACTGGTAACTTTCAATGGGGAATTGGAAAGGTATTTGAAAAGGAAAAAGATGCAGGGCCTGGGGTAGTTGGCCTAATTGGATAGTTCTTTGAAAGCGTTGCCATAGGTTGGGCAAACACGGGTTAACTTCCTTCAGTGCTGCATATTTCCACGAAGAAGGCAGTATGGGTGATGGACTGAAACCCTCCACGAACTAGTAGTTTTCGGGCAAAAGCACCGATGAGTTATGGTCACTTGAACAAGGTGCACAAGGTTAGCCAATGATTTTTGAACTGATCTTTCACATTGAAGGGAGAAAGCTTAGTGAGAAGAAGTGAAAATCTTAAACATGCACGTTTTAAAAATAAAATGCAATAACTTGTAGCATGTCTGATTTATTTTGTCTTCTAGAATCTGGCTGCCTTACTCATCACATCACAAATAATAAACCAGTTTGTGGAAGCCTGGATTCCTTACTGGCTTCAAAGACGTCGGAAAAATATTGTCAAGCAGAGGCTTAGTATAAAGAGCAAAGAAAAAGAACTTCCCTTAACTGATCAAATCGCACTGGAAGGAAAAATGGAACCATATTTGGTGAGTTTTAGTCTCACTATTAAGGTTGAGCAGAGTAAAATGAACCAGGTCACAATGCCTCAAACATAAGACCAGTTTGAACTCTTACTCTTCAGTTTCAAAATGATGGTGGGATTTACGGTTTGATTCCAATTTCCTGCAGGGTGCTGAGTGGGGTTGGGTTTTGTACGCCTGGACTCTGAGCAGCCCCTCAAACATCACACTGTTTGTTATTACTTACTATTATTATTAACTATTATTGACCATATAGGAAGCTGTGACCTCCAAAGTCTGGGAAAATATTCTCCAAACAGCAGTCAGCACGGTAAAAGACTCCAGACGGGGATCGGTCAGTGAGATGGACGGACAGGTGGGATGGGTCAGTGAGATGGGTGGGGAGGTGGGGATGGGTCATGATGGGCGGACAGGCGGGGATGGGTCGCGGACAGGTGGGGTGGGTCAGTGAGATGGGTGGACAAGTGCAGATAAACATAAAGTCAGAGGAGTGCAAAATAAAGCATCTCGAGGAGGAAAAGCGAGGAATGAGAGTAAGCGCTCAATGTGAAGATGCTGAAAGACTAGAGAGATCTAGATGGCAAAGACTTAATGTGGGATCTTCCGGTTGTTCACGCCGGTGGGATCTTCCAATCCCGCTGACACGCTTCCCTACGGCCGTTTGGGGTGGATTCAATGGGAAATCCCATTGACAGTGGCGAGAGCAATAGATTCTGCTTCCGAGAAACACGCTCCGTGGAGGCGCGAGAATCCCGTGGTGGAATACGTTTAATTAGATAAAACTTTATGATAAAGAAGTCAGTGGCTTTTTGGATTTTACGAATAGGGCCAGCCTGTACAAGAGCAAAGCAACAATGGTAAATTTGTACAAAGGAATGGTTGGCCAATATTAGAATACTGAATGTAGGTTTGGGAGCCCCATTATAGGTGTGGTACAGCATACTTTTACCATGATACCATTGCAAAGAGAGATCTGGGGCACCGGAACTAGTTCACCTGAATAAGGATGGTTTAAGAGGACATTCAAAGTGTTGAAATTCGATTTTGGTTTGTTGGGTCGGGAAAGACTGGCCTCCCCAGTGATGAGAGGATCATTGATGGGGCAATCAGCAATTTAAAATTGGAACGAGTCGGGTGAGGAGAAATGTCCGTACGTACACAGGGTTGTTGGAGCAAGGAATACTTTGTCACAGAAGGTAGCTGAGGGGAAAACCATTTCAGATTTTCAGGGAAGATATTGGAAGAAATATTGGAGGAGGATACAGTAACATGGGGAAAGAGCAGGAAGGGATGCACAGTGCTCTAACAAAGAACTAGCATTGAAACGATGATCCAAAATAGCTTCTTTTTGCAATATAAGGAATTTTTCATTGTAAATCTCTTCGATGTTCAGATTCTGTAGATCCTGCAGTATTCATTTTTTTCTTGCATGTAAGTGCATATCAAAATAATTCAGAAGAGGTAGCCAGTGTTCACAAGACATTTACTACATCTTGGATACATCTTGGGAATAGACATTTACTGTGACCTTAAGAACAAAATAATTTGCATTTATGCAGCGCCTTTAACAGCCTCGTACATCCCAAAGTACTTCTTCATGGCCAATTGGGGAAAGGCGCCAACCAAATTGTGCACAGCCAGCACCCACCAGCAGTGTGATCAAGCAATGTAACATAGTTTGTGCTTGCGTAAGGAATATTGGGCAGCTCACCCGAATTGGGAAAACTCTCCTGTTCTTCCTTAAGTAGAGCCAAGGGGGTTCCACCTGAAAGTGCAGACAGGCCCTTGGTTTAATGTCTCATCGAAAAGGTGGCACTTTGACAATGCAGCACTCGCCTAGTGCTACCCGTTTAATACCTTAATTAAAAAGCCCCGTGAACCCTCTGTTAAATTACAACAAAAAAAAAACGCCCATCGACGGACCTTTTTTTTTTGTTTGAAAGTTTTGAGCTCGGTTCCCACTCCAGGTCTAGAGCGCAAAAATCAAAGTGTAGTTCTGGGGGAATGCGGCAATGTCGGAGGTTCCGTCTTTCGGATAAGAGGCCTATTAAATCTGCCTGCTTGGGTGAATGTTGAAGACCCCGTATCACTTTCTCAAAGATGGATCAATGGACCAAGGTGTCCTGGCTAATATTTATGGTCAGTCAGCATCACCGAAACCGAATATCTTGGTCATTGACTCATTGATCTTGCTGTGCACAATTAGCGGCAGCATTCCCTACATTAAAATGGTGACTACACTTCAAAAAGTACTTAATTTGGCTATAAAGCTCTTTGGAACATGTGGTTGTGATTATGAGATGCACTATATAAATGCAAGTCTTTCTTTTAAACGTTGCTGACAGCAGATTGATATCTTCACTACCTGTTCAATTTTGTTTTTATAGCTGTTGTAAGATTTGAACCTGTCGGGTTGAGCGTTGCACAAAAATTTGCATGTCAAAAAATGTAATGCCCGAGGTGTTACAGACACACTCATGTAAATTATGCCAGATTTTTCTGTATGTACATGTGCATTAGGGTTGCTATGCAACATTTCTTGTTGGGAGACGTATATTGCAATGCAGGGTTGCTGAATCTCAGCAAGTGCAGAGCGTGGTCCGAGCATTTGGCTGCTCCCGGCTCTATCCTGCTTCTCCCAGTTGTGGCGATAGTCGAAAAAACAGCTTCAGTTTCCACAATTACATTGACCATACCCTTGCCCTATCTTGCCACCACCCCTCTTGATCCCTCCACTGCCTATGTCAGACTGTCAGACACCCAGTGCTGCATGAGCAGAAACTTTCTCCAGCTAAACACTGGGAAGAACAAAGGTTTTGGGGGCAGGGCATAGAGGAAGGTGGGAAATATGATGACCCCTAAATGGGGTGTCACTTACCTGGAGGGGAGGGGGAACCTGATTCCGGCGAGAAAGTGGGAGGAGGGGATCTTAAAGGAGACGCAATGAGGGGCCTTGCTGCCCACGATCCTTGGGTGGGTCGAGGGGGCTGATGCCAGTGAGAATGCAGGTGGGTGGGTACTGAAGCCCCGATGTTGGCCATGTCTGTGGGTGGGGGTTCTTGACTGTCACTTTGAGATCAGGGTGCCTTACAAATGGTGCCTCAAGCTCTCTGAAGCCAGGCTTGCTGGCGCATTTAGGCCTGCCCCCCTCGGTGTCAGTGCAAAACTCTCCAAAAACATTTCTAAGTGTGGGTGGATTGTGATCTAGAGCGTGCCCAACCACCCGGTGGGAATCGCACCTCATTTCCGGCTGGACATCACATTGAGAAATCTTTTGGCAGAATTACGCCCTCTGTCTTCAATTCCCGCCCCACACTCTTCACTAGCCAACAGCTCCATTCCTCTTCCTGAGGCTGACCACTCCTGTTTGCAACCTTGGCTGTTGTATTTGATGATGAGATTGTATTGTATTGAGATGAGCTTCCAACTGCGTATCCACACTGTCCCCAAGACCGCCTATTTCCGCCCCGCTAATATCGTGCCCCTCCCTGCATCAGGTCATCAGCTGCTTAAACCCTCACCTTGTTACCTCGAGTCTTGACTATACCAATGTACACCTGACCAGCCTCCCACATTCTACCCTCCGTAAACCACAGCTGCCCCTAGCCTAATTTTCACTTGTCCTGTTCACCCATCACCCTGGAGCTTGTAGGCTCCTTAAAATTCTCAACCTTTTTTCAGATCTCTCTCTAACCTTGCCCCCTCCCTATTTCTGCAACTCCACGGTCCTCTGAGGTAACTGTACTCATCTAATTCAAGCTTCTCGCACATCCCTGGTTTTAATCGCTCCATGCATTTTAATTCTATATACCCCTCCATGTTTTCTAGCTGCCTTTTTGCCTTTAAGATGCTCCTTAAAACCTGTCTCACCGGCTCTAATATCACTTCATATGAATAGAAACCGATTCAGAAGTTGGTTCAGAAGGTGTATGCTTGTAATGTGTAATGCCTTAAATGTAAAAGTGTAAAGATAGGCTCCAGCTCTATCCTTCACCAACTGGCTTTCTAGACTAGAGCACCTATTTACCTTGTGCCTCGTTAAACTTATTGGGACCTTTCTCTGTGTTAAAGAAGCTACATAAATGCAAGTCAAAATGTAACCTAGTGTAAGCTGTTGTGTAGTTTTAAAACATTATTCCTCAGAGGATCTGGTCATTGCTGGTACAGTCGTCATTTATTATAGATTGCCCACAGTTAATGAAGGAGCTCCAACATATTGACCTTGCAACAAAGGAACTGCAATATGCTGCTAAATCAGGCTATTGTACGACTTGGATAGAAGCTTGCAGGCATTAAGAGTTCCATGCACCTGCTGCTCCTGGTAGCAGTTTGTAAGGTGCTGCTGAAGGAGCCTTGGCGGGTTTATGCAAAGCATCTTTGAGATGGTCACACTGTTGCCCGTGTCTACCTGTGGCGGAGGGAGTGAATGTTTGTGGATGGGGTGCTAATCAAATGGCTGCTTTGTTCTGGGTGGTGTTGAGCTTCCCGAGTGTTAAAGCTGCAGTCATCCAGGCACATGGAGAGTATTCCACCACGCACTCAACTTGTGCCTTGTAGCTGGAGGACAGGCTTTGGGGAGTCGGGAAGTGAGTTACCCGCAACACAATTCCCAGCCTCTGACCTGTTGTAGCCCCAATAGTTATATGGCTGGTCCAGTTCAGTTCTGGCCAATGGTAAGCCCCCAGAGTGTTGATGGTGGGGAAACCAATTGTCACAATGCCGTTGGAGGTCAAGGCGAGGTGCTTAAAGAAAGATTTGTATTTATATTGCACTTTTCATGACCACCGAGCATTTCAAAGCGAATTAAATACTTTTGAAGTGTAGTCGCTGTTGTAATGCAGGAAATGCGGAAGCTAATTTATGAAGGGCAAGATCTCTCACCCAGCAATGGGATAATGACTAGATCATCTGTTTCGAGATGTTGACTGAGGGATAAATATTGGCCGGGATAATCCAGCTCTTCAAAATAATGCCATGGAATCCTTTACATCCACCTGACCAGACCAATGGATGCCCAAAAGAGGGAAGCTCTGACAATGCAGTGTTCCCTCAGCACTCCACTGGAGTGTCAGCCTTGAGTTTTGTGCTCAAGTCCTGGAGTGGGCTTTCAACGCAGAACCTTGCGACCCAGAGGCAAGAGTGCTGCCAACAGTGACTGACTCTCAGATCCTCTCTTCGAACGAGTCACTGCCGGGCATTTGTGTGAAGTGAATGTTGTTCGCCACTTCTTAGCCCAAGTTTCCACCTGAATGTTGTTGATCCAGGGCCGTCCGTTCCATTTGTAACTAAAAATAATAATATTTGTCAAATGGAATCAATACCATAACCACTAGTGTCATATTGCTGTCGTGTTTTTGTCTTTGGCATTTTCCTTCGCCTTCTTAGATGCAAATCTTCTCTGACTCAGCTCCACATCAATTGTTGGAGCATATCTGTGATAACACTGGAGTCAGCCTGCAGTCTTTCATTGTAAATGTTCAACTGGAATACTGCAAAAACCATCACCCGAATCTACAGGCTAACCTCTGATGGTTGTGTTAATGAAAAGCCTTTTGGAAACGGAGCATCTTGCAGTTATGTTTCTTGTTTCAAGTTTCTGTTGTTTGTAGATTCCTGTCTTTATGTTGCAACTTTAGATTGGCTCAGAAGTAAAATGAAGATTGAAGAGAGATGCATTTTTTTTTTAAGAAATGAAAATGTTTCTCATTTCCTCTTTCCGGCCCCTGGGTACGCTTTTCTATGTTAAAGGCTCGAGATAAATGCAAGTTGGTTCTCAGTCTCTCTCTTCCATCTCTTGCACTGCCTCTGTTTCCCTCTTAGATAGTTACCAGGAAAAGGTATCTGTCCAGTAGCCCAGAGTCACCTCCACTCCAATCAACAGCATATTGCGATGGTGCTGACCAGTAACTGGTAGTATATTTTGGCCTTTTTCTTAAAAAGCTGGTGTGACAATTCTATTCATTTAAAAAAAGATTTTGAAAGGAATGTGACGAATGTTGTTTAAAATCTTTTCTTCAAATTCCTTCTTCACAAGTGTGTATAAATGAGGAAAAGCTTACAGGCCATCTATGCAACAAAGTTAGGAGGATAGATTAGCCTTGCTTTACCGTAGGTATATAAGATTGAGGGGTCTCCAAGGTTTGTTAGTCTCTCTCTATCGATCCTGTGTGTCCATAGGATAGAAGGGGCATAATCTTTAAAATTAGAGCTCAGCTGTTTAGCGGGTGTTATCTGGAAGCACGTCACACAAAGGATAGTGGAAATTTAGAACACCCCCTCCCTCCAAAAAGCTCTTGAGGCTGGGTGGGGGGTCAATTAAAAATGTCAAACCTGACATTGATGGAATTTTGTTCCAGGAGGGTAGTAAGGGCAACAATAACAAGGTAGGTAAATGAAAAGAAGGTGCAATCTAATTGAGGTAGGATAGGCTGCAGGGGCTGAATGATCTCCTCCTGTTCCAATTATCCTCAAGCATAAAGCTGCAAGAGATATGCTGTTCTATTTGTAGTAACCCACACGGGGAAAACTTACTAATAGTCCCCATTTGCCCCGTGCCGGTTACTACACTATTTAGTTCACGTTGACAATTTTTAAGAAGATCCCTTTTTATCTCAGACTTACTTATTCAGTTGTGTGGACACATAGGCTGGAACTTTCCCAAAATTTCAGAGTACTGGATCAGGTGAGAAGAGAAGTATGAAACTCCCTGGTACCCCAGATCAAATGGGTCTCTGTGCAATTTCAAAGTGCTGGCGAGAATCGCCCTCCAACACCGAGGACCCCCCCCCCCCCCCCCCAATCGGGTTCCCTAGGATCCTGCACGTGGCCAGGCTGCCAGGGCCGGGGGGGGAGCGGGGGCTATACGTGCCTGTGTGCTACTGGCGTGGTCATCACAACAGTTTTTTTTGTTTTTGAAAACCAGACGCACGGGGTTGGGGGGGGGGGGGGGGGGGGGGGGGGGGGGGGGGAGAAGGGAGAGGGGGAGGGAAGTGACCTTGTCCTAAGATACGGCCTCAAGCTGGTTAATAACAGTTAAATTCATTCTAATTTATGGAAATTGGCGTGGACCTCATTATGTCAGCAGGGAGGGCCAGGAGCGTTGCACTCTGAAATCTTGCTGCTGCATTATGGCACTCGCAAGATTTTGCGGCCATAATGGGATTTGTGCCACAGTTCTGTAAAGGTTTCCTCCGGGTGCTCCGGTTTCCTCCCACAAGTCCCAAAAGACGTGCTGTCAGGTGAATTGGACATTCTGAATTCTCCCTCTGTGTACCCGAACAGGCACCGGAATGTGGTGACTAGGGGATTTTCTCAGTAACTTCATTGCAGTGTTAATGTAAGCCTACTTCGAACATAGAACAGCACAGCACAATACAGGCCCTTCAGCCTATGATGTTGTGCCAACCATTTATCCTAATCTAAGGTCAACCTAACCTACACCCCTTCATTTTACTGCTGTCCATGTGCCTGTCTAAGAGTCACTTAAATGTCCCTAATGACTCTGACTCCACCACCTCTGCTGGCAGTGCATTCCACACACCCACCACTCTCTGTGTAAAGAACCTACCTCTGACATCTCCCCTATACCTTCCTCCAATCACCTTAAAATTATGTCCCCTCGTGACCATAGAATTTACAGTGCAGAAGGAGGCCATTCAGCCCATCGAGTCTGCACCGGCTCCTGGAAAGAGCACCCTACCCAAGGTTAACACCTCCACCCTATCCCCATAACCCAGTAACCCCACCCAACACTAAGGGCAATTTTGGACACTAAGGGCAATTTATCATGTCCAATCCACCTAACTTGCACATCTTTGGACTGTGGGAGGAAACCGGAGCACCCGGAGGAAATCCACGCACACACGGGGAGGATGTGCAGACTCCGCACAGACAGTGACCCAAGCCGGAATCGAACCTGGGACCCTGGAGCTGTGAAGCGATTGTGCTAATCATATGCTACCGTGCTTCCCAGCCATTTCCACCCTGGGGAAAAGTCTCTGGCTATCCATTCTAACCATGTCTCTCATTACCTTGTGCACTTCTATCAAGTCACCTCCCTGCCTCTTCGCTCCAGTGAGAAAAGCCCTAGCTCCCTCGACCTTTCATCATAAGACATGCCCTCCAGTCCAGGCAGCATCCTGGTAAATCTCCTCTGCACCCTCTCCAAAGCATCCACATCCTTCCTATAATGAGGCGACCAGAACTGGACACAACATTCCAAGTGTGGTCTAATTAGGGTTTCATAAAGCTGCAGCAAAACTTTGCCGCTCTTAAAGGTGACAATAATAAAGTTTATTAATATAAAAGCACAGAGGTGAAGTTCAGTTTGGAGTTTGTCTGTGACCTTAACCCTCTGGGAAAGGGAATGAGAGCAATGGGAAAATGCAGCATAGATTTTGTTAGGCTGTTATGAGGGATGAGGGGTTACATTCACAGACGCTCGAGAAAGATGGGACTTTTTTCATTAGGGCATTCCTAGTTATGAGATGACTTAATGGGACCCTGTAAGATGGTGAAGAGTTATGATCAAGTAAATCTTGATGACAAATTAATGTTTGCTGAATTTTTTTTTTCCAATTTCTTTCATGAAGCTCGTAAATTTGAGATAATCATGACAAGAATTGAAGGATGTGTGTGAGGAAAATAATGTTTGCACAATGGGCCACTTAAAAATGGGGAATTCTTTGCCACCAGAAGTTATTAAGAACAAAGAACAAAGAAACGTACAGCGTAGGAACAGGCCCTTCGGCCCTCCAAGCCTGTGCCGACCATGCTGCCCATCTAAACTAACATCTTCTGAACTTCCAGGGTCCGTATCCCTCCATTTCCATCCTATTCATATATTTGTCAAGATGCCCCTTTCCACCACTTCCTCCGGCAGCGAGTTCCAGGCACCCACTACCCTCTGTGTAAAAAAAACTTGCCTCGTACATCTCCTCTAAACCTTACCCCTCGCACCTTAAACCTATGCCCCCTAGTAATTGACCCCTCTACCCTGGGAAAAAGCCTCTGACTATCCACTCTGTCTATGCCCCTCATAATTTTGTAGACCTCTATCAGACCTCAACCTCCGTCATTCCAGTGAGAACAAACCGAGTTTATTCAACCGCTCCTCATAGCTAATGCCCTCCATACCAGGCAACATCCTGGTAAACCTCTTCTGCACCCTCTCTAAAGCCTCCACATCCTTCTGGTAGTGTGGCGACCAGAATTGAACACTATACTCCAAGTGTGGCCTAACTAAGGTTCTATACAGCTGCAACATGACTTGCCAAATCTTATACTCAATGCCCCGACCAATGAAGGCAAGCATGCCGTAAGCCTTCTTGACTATCTTTTCCACCTGTGTTGCCCCTTTCAATGACCTGTGGACCTGTACACCTATTTCTCTCTGACTGCCTTCATAAGTTATTTTTAACAAGGAGTTTTAAATCGTCACAACAACTTTATTTATATAGTTCTTATTAAAGAAACGGCGTCAAGTGGCAGTGTCAGATTTTGCTTGATAAGAAAGTATTAGGGTAAGTGAGCAAAGCTTCTCAAAGAGATGGGTTTTGAAGGATGTTTCAAAGGAGGAAAAAATGGTCGAGAGTTTTAGGGAGGAGGTTCCAGAGCTTAGGCCCAAGGAAGCTGGAGGTGCAGTCATCACATGGAGTGATTTAAAAGTCAGAGATGCTTAAGAGACCAGAATTTGAGAAGCACAAAGACCTGGTAGAGTTGCGAGCCAACAGGAGAGTTGTCAGGATCTTAGTGCAAGTACTCTTCCTACATTATATATTTTCCTTTGGATTAAATGTATTTTTGTAAGATTGGACCACTTTTACTTTATAAAATGTCAGGGAAGAGGAATGGAGCAAGCCATAGGCACAGAATGTTCAAAGCAGATATTTAAAAAAATAATCTTTATTGTCACAAGTAGGCTTACATTAACACTGCAATGAAGTTACCATGAAAAGCCCCTAGTCGCCACACTCCGGCACCTATTTGAGGGAGAATTCAGAATGTCCAATTCATCTAACAAGCACGTCTTTCGGGACTTGTGGGAGGAAACCGGAGCACCCGGAGGAAACCCACACAGACTCGAGGAGAACATGCAGACTCCGCACAGACAGTGAACCAAGCCGGGAATCGAACCCGGGTCCCTGGCGCTGTGAAGCAACAGTGCTAACCACTGTGCTACCGTTCCGCAGATTCCCTGCATTTCCCTGTCAAGCACATCCCAGGTCATGTGTTGGATACATGTAAAACATCTGTCAGCCTTGCTACATCAAGCACTGCCGAGGTCAGATAGAATGCGAGTAAAACGTTATCCACACTGCCAGGCGTTTCCGTGTTAGATACAGCACCGGTTGGACTGAAGTTCGCTCTACTCCGGCTCGACTTCAGTTTTAGAGGGCCACTCATTACCCAGCCCCTCCCACATCCACCCCGTTTACACCACCGCCTGCTCAACCCCGTCTCAATCGGTGGTGTCGGATTTGGTGGTCATTTGTGCAATGGGCCTGTGGCCATTGAGAACTGCATTTGAGATTGATGACTGGATTCTCTTTATATCAGACCCTGGCACCCAGCAGACGGAGGAGACAAGTTGGCATTTTCTGACCTAAAAGAAGAGTGTGTGCGTAATTGAATATGTTGGCTTCTGTCTCTCACAGGCACCAACTAGTCGGTAGACGTTTTTAATTTAGCCTTGGCGAATGGAAGTTACAGTTTGATTAAATCACAAGGGTTCATAATTGTCTGCAGTCGGAAATATTTGACAGTTTAACTGAAGTCCAGAATAAATATTATCGCAGCATTGAGCAATTCAGGTTGTACAAGTACCCCTTGTAATAATGATATAGTTTCTGAAAAGCATTCGTAAGAATTTCTTCCTTCAATGCTGTTTGTGTAAAGATGTCAAAGCCAAAGATGACTATAAATCCTGTTTGGAAGCAGTTAGCTGCCCACAAGTCTTACATCTGTGCTTTCAAATTGTTTGACTCCCTAATTTATGGTTTGCATTGTGCAGTTTATAAAGTTTACAGTTGGTGACAAACTGTTACTGCGGGTGGTGACAATTGATTTGTCCGACTTTATGTTCCAATTTAAATTTCACAATTCCTGGTGATTGGAGACAGCATCAAGTGCTGTAAGAGAGGTAGTAAATTGTTTTCACTGTCGTCTGGCAGTTCTTCAGAATCCAAGCTTTTAGTCCCATGGACCTCAGGCAGAGTTTAAATCCAAATTCCCACTACTTTACATCTCGGCTTCGGAAACAAAAACTGGTTTGAATTCTTCGGGGTTGCCGATTTGAAAAGACATTTCGAGACTCTAAATTCAAACTGGACAAACGAGCAAATAATACAAGCGAAAGTAGGGTACAAAGGGCCGAATGGCCTCCCTCTGGGCTGTAACTATGCTGTGATTCCTTCTATGGTCATGCTGATATTTATGCTCCACACAAGCTTCCTCCCACCGATCTTCTTCACGCTCCATCAATATAACCTTTGTCATTTCCCCTCCTGTGGCTGCCCGGCCTCCTGTAGAATGCATCTATAATATTTGTTTCAGCCACTTAATGTAGTGGCGAGTTCCACATTCTGACCGCTCTGAGCTGAGGTTTTGATACAACAGCAGGAAGTTCTGCTAAATCTTCATCAAACTCTGGTTAGGTCACAGCAAGAGTTGCTGACTCCATTCCTGACCACCACAGTTTAGGAAGGTTGCGAACATCTTCGAGAGGGTGCAGGGAAAGTTTACCAGAATGGTTCCAGAGTTGAAGGATTTTAGCCACAGGGTTAGGTTGAACTGAAGGAGGTCGAGGGGAGATGCGACAGAAGAGTACAAGTAGTGAAGGTTTCGATAAGATAGACAATGAAAAGTTGTTCCCATCAGCGAATACGATAGGGATAGAGTTGTAAGATTTTGGTGGGGGGGAGCGGGACATTTTCTTACCCCGCGACTGCTAGTAATCTGGAACTCCCGAATTACAAGGGTGGTGGAAGCAGAGATGACCAATTTCGAAAGGAAATTGGATGGGCACGAGAAACTATAAATTTGTAGAGTTTTGGGAATGGAACATGGAAATGGCACTGACTGAGTTGCTCTGCAGAGGCTGGCCTGGTCTCAATGGGCCACGTGACCTCCTCCTGTGCCTTTATAACTCTCAATCTTTGAATTCCACCTTTGCAACAAAAGCAAGATTGCCTGAGCTGGGGTTTGCACTTTCTGCCTTCTCCATGTGACTGTGGTTTGAAACGTGTAGACGTGCAGCAAAGACCGCTGTGCCCATTTACACAAATCCTTAAAAGTACAAAATTAAAAGGATAAGTTAAAGTCTTTAAAAAACATCGAGGCTTCCTGGGTTTATAAATGGATGCTTAGATTATAAAGGCAAAGGAATTATGCTTCAACTTTATAATCACTGGTTAGACCTCCGTTGGAGCAATCTGGCCAATTCTGGATACCACCTACCAGGGGAGTTGTCAGAAAGGGTAAGGGGAAGTTTACCAGGTTTGAGGGTCTTTTATTTTTATTCTTTCATGGCATGTGTCATTTACTGGCTCAACCAGAATATTTATTCCCCATCTCTAATTGCCCTTGAGAAGGTGGTGGTGATTCGCCACTTTGACTTGCTGCAGTCCATGTGGTATAAGACCATAAGGAATAGGAGCAGGGATAGGCCCCCTCGAGCCTGACCCGTCATTCAATAGGACATGGCTGATCCGACATTCCTCAGGTTCACTTTTCTGCTCTGTCCCTGTAACCATTCCTGATCAAGAATCTACCTCAGCCAAGGGCAGCACGGTGGCCTAGTGGTTAGCACAACCGCCTCACGGCGCTGAGGTCCCAGGTTCGATCCCGGCTCTGGGTCACTGTCCGTGTGGAGTTTGCACATTCTCCCCGTGTCTGCGTGGGTTTCGCCCCCACAACCCAAAAATATGCAGAGTAGGTGGATTGGCCACGCTAAATTGCCCCTTAATTGGAAAAAATAATTGGCTAATCTAAAATTTAAAAAAAAAAGAATCTACCTCAGCCTTAAATATGCACAAGGGGAGTGATTCTCCGAGCCCCGCGCCGGGCGGAGAATCACCGCAACCACGCCCCGACGCCGGCGTGTGATTTTCCGAGGTGCGGAGAATCGGCGCCATTTGCGCCGGCGCGTTTGGTGTGGCGCTGGCCGCGGTCCGCTGGAATCAGCAGGGCTGCCGATTCTCCAGCCTGGATGGGCCGAGCGGCCACGCCGATATGACAGAGTCCCGCCGGCGCCGTTCACCCCTGGTCGCTGCTGGCGGGAACCCTGCGGGAACGGTTGGGGGGTGGCCTGTGGGGGGGGGGGGCAGGCAATGGGGTCTGGCCCGCGATCAGGGCCCATCGATCGGCGGGTTGGCCTCTCCTTCTCTTTCCCCCCCCCCCCCCCCCCCCCCCCCCCCCCCCCCCCCCCCCCCACCCCAACTCCAACCCTAATATCCTCCAAGACCACTGTCCCTCTCCAGTTTGGGGCAGCATGGTGGTTAGCATAAATGCTTCACAGCTCCAGGGTCCCAGGTTCGATTCCCGGCTGGGTCACTGTCTGTGCGGAGTCTGCACATCCTCCCCGGGTGTGCGTGGGTTTCCTCCGGGTGCTCCGGTTTCCTCCCACAGTCCAAAGATGCGCGGGTTAGGTGGATTGGCCAGGCTAAATTGCCCTTAGTGTCCTAAAAAATAAGGTTAATGGGGGTTGTTGGGTTACCGGTATAGGTATATGTCGGCTTGAGTAGGGTGATCATTGCTCGGCACAACATCGAGGGCTGAAGGGCCTGTTCTGTGCTGTACTGTTCTAATTAATTAAAAAAATCTCTGGGATGGGATCCTGACTCTGAAGCAGCCGTGTTGCCCATTGAACCACAGCTGGAAAGCTTTGGTTGTGTTTAGTTTTAATATTGTGTCTTCAATTTATTTTTTATCTCCTCTTTCTCATAGGGAACCTTTGATGATTACTTGGAGCTTTTTCAGCAGTTTGGCTATGTCAGCCTTTTCTCCTGTGTTTTCCCTCTGGCGGCTATATTGGCAATTTTGAACAACGTCACAGAAGTGTTCTCCGATGCCCTGAAAATGTGCCGGGTCTTCAAAAGGCCATTCTCCCAGCCTGCAGCAGACATGGGAGTCTGGCTGGTAAGTTGGGATTGTCTGTTCTGTTAATGTTTTAACTTGAGAGGCCTTGCTGTTTGTGGTTTATATAAATGATTTAGACACAAATGCAGGAGGCTTGATCAGTAAGTTCGTAGATGATACGAACATTGGGACACTAAATAGTGAGGAAGATAGTCTTAGATACCAATGAGCTGGTCAGATGGGCTGATCAGTGGCAAATGGAGTTCAATCGGGATAAGTGTGAGATGATGAACTTGGGCAAGATAAACAAGGCAAGGGGATACATGATAAACGGCAGGACCCTGGGAAGCACCGAGGATCAGAGAGTTCTTGCAGAGCAGGTGGATACAGTGGTTAAGAACAGTGGTATACTTGTTTTTATTAGCCGAGACACAGTTTAAGAGCAGGGTGGTTATGCTGGAACTGTATAAAACGTTGGTTAGGCCACAGCTAGAGTATTGTGTGCAATTCTGGAATCCACGTTATAGGAGCTTTGTAAAGGGTGCAGACGAGATTTACCAGGATGTTGCCTGGGCTGGAGAGTGTTAGTTATGAAGAGAGATTAGATGGACTGGATTTGTTTTCCTTGGAGCAGGGGAGACAGATGCCGGTCATAATTGAGATGTATAAAATTATGAGGGGCACAGATAGAGTAGACAGGAAGAAACTTTTCCCCTTGGTGGAGGTATCGATGACCAGGGGGCAGAGATTTAAGGTGAGGGGCGGGAGGTTTAGAGGGGATGTGAGGGAAAACCTTTTCACCCAGAGGGTGGTGGGAGTCTGGAACTCGCTGCCTGAAAGGGAGGTGGAGACAGAGACCCTCATAACATTTAAGAAGTATTTATAGTAATGATCTTTATTATTGTCACAAGTAGGCTGACATTAACACTGCAATGAAGTTGCTGTGAAAATCCCCGAGTCGCCACATTCCGGCGCCTGTTCAGGTACACAGAGGGAGAATTCAGAATGTCCAATTCACCTAACAGCACGTCTTTCGGGACTTGTGGGAGGAAACCGGAGCGCCCGGAGGAAACCCACGCAGCCACGGGGAGAACGTGCAGACTCCACACAGACAGATGTGCACTTGCCATGCCAAGGCATACAAGGCCATGCGCCAAGTGAGGGAAAATGGGATTAGAACAGTTAGGCTGTTGGTTTTGACCTGAGCAAGCGCAATGGGCTGAAGGGCATTTTCTGTGCTGTAGACCTCTATGACTCCATGACCTTGCTAAGTAAATGAGAAATATTTTAGCCATTATTACTGCCCGATGACAACATGTTATCATTTGGTTAAATCTCTACACTATTACGACCCCGGACCAGACCTCAACCGTTGCTAGGAAACCAGACAGAAACCTCAATCTCTTATTTACTTTGTAAGACTGAGAGGAGGAATACTTTGCTTCAGGAGTGACTCCACACACAAATAGAGATATGGTATATTAAAACAAACTTTATTACTAAGGCAATATTACTAACTTTAAAAGAAATAGCTTACAATTACCTGCTAAACAATGCTTAACAATAAAATGAAACACTTGACTCCTAACTGCTATCTTTTATCTCCACCCGAGCAAAACCCATCTCGGGTCAAAATCCACTTTTAAATACAGTTAGCCAACCTAGGAATACTTGCTGTAAAGTGATGTCCTAGATAATCTGCTTTGAGAGAGAGAGAGAGAGATCCTTCAGGAACCAGCTTGCAGATTCTTGTCTGTGTCAGACCAATGTTTAACCTGCCAGCCTTTTCAGAATTTGCTGTTCTGTTCACAGACAAAATATTTTTAACTAAACTGTTTTGAGAGAAGCTGCTGGTCTTTTCACATTCCCCAATCTAAAAACTGAATACAACACCTGACTGCTTCAACTCCTGGCCCCTTCTATTAAATACAACATCTTGGTAAGGCTTAACACAATGTCTCTTATCTAATCCCCAGGGAACATTCTTTATATAAACAAAATTCCATTAGCCCAACTTAAGGTAAACAATATACATGGTTGGAAGGAATGATCTTTAATTTATTTTTACGATGCTTTAATTGCAGAACTCTAGCCAAAGTGTCTGTATTTTAATCCCAGGCTTAAATTGTTTTACTGTAGCAGATGCATACACACAACAACCCGTACTGCCCCGAATACATATAATGCAATATATATATATGAATTCCTACATTCATTGCAACACATGGTCGTATATTTGTTTTCTACCATGAGAAAATCTCATTAGTTTTTGAGCATTTCCCTGTATTAGACAGTGATTATCCTATAATTATACTTTCAGTTTGACATTCACTTTATTTTTTTTACTTTATACTTTTATCTCTTGTAATCAGTGTTCACTTCCGTATCTGAGAAAGTCTTTCTCCAATATGTTCCTGAAAGGTGGTACTGTAATTCTATTGCGACTAGATTCTTTGTATAGCTCGATCCAGTGTTTCCTGCACATCGGTTTTAGCCTTGAATCTATTCATTGACTTCGCAGCTACAGCCTTTGTGGTAGAGAATCCCAACGATTCACAACCCTCCGAGTGAAGATGTTTTTCCTTATCTGAGTCCTAAATGGTCGACCCCTCTTCCTGAGATTACACTCCGAGCTTTAGACTCTCCAACCAAGGGAAGTAACCTCACAGCACCCACCCTTCTTGAGCCCTTAGAGAATCTTATTTGTTTCAATGAAATCACCCCTCATTCTTCTAAACTCCAAAGAATATAAGCTCATTCTACTCGATTTCCTCATTGGACAATGCCCTCATCCTTGGAATCAATTGTGCAATATCAGAGTTCTTATTCCGGTTGTACCTTTGCAAACTAAATGCATGGTTGTGTTAGTAATATTGGCCCCGGCTTTGTGGCGTAGGCGCAGAGGAACAGAGCTCACTGTTCAGCTTGCTGACCGTTGCCCACAGAGGGCTTTAGAAGGAAGATCGCTCTGATCCAGCACAGAGTGCTTTAATGGGTGCCTGTGAGCAGGGCTAGTATCAGCAAGGCTCTTCAGCCAGTCACATTGAAAAATCCTTTCTGAAACCCACAGGGGTTAGGTGGGGAGTGGGTCTAGGTAGGGTGCTCTTTGGAGAGTTGGTGCAAACCCGATGGACCGAATGGCCTCCTTCTGCACTGTAGGGATTCTATGCTGTATAATTCAATATCACCACCAGCAGGAACTTATTCGTAGAGTTTATCATAGAATTTACAGTGCAGAAGGAGGCTATTCGGCCCATCAAGTCTGCACTGGCCCTTGGAAAGAGCACCCCAATTAAGCCCATGCCTCCACCCTATCTCCATTACTCAGTAACCACACCTTACCTTTTGGACACTAAGGGGTAGCAGGGCGAATCCACCTAACCTGCACATCTTTGGATGCCTGAATCATTGTGTAAACCGAGATCCTTTTGTACAAACTTCTAATAAAACCAGCATTTTTAGCTGTAGTTCGAATCATAGAATCCCTACGGTGCTGAAGAAGGCCGTTCAGCCCATCAAGTCCACACTGACCATCCGAAAGAACTCCCCAACCCCACCCCACTCCCCTGTCTTCTGCCTGCAACCTCATCTAACCGTTGGACACTAAGGGGCAATTTAGAATGGACTGTAGGAGATGGGATCATGGAAGCTCGGAATCTCGGGCTTGGCTTTCGAGCTGCTCTCTTTTCCTCATTCCATGGGAGACCTCGGCTGAGTATGAAAGTTTAGTTGGTGCACGATCCGCTGTCTGTGTCTTTGTTATTATCGTTTTGCCGTCTCGAAGATATAGCATGGCTACCTGGTCCGGTCTGGATCGGGAGAAGTTTAGCTGGAAGAGTTTGTCGATTTCCCCCTTCACACTGGGGTTCCCGGGGTATTGTTTTCTTTCATTTTATTTTGTACCTATGGGTGAGATGTATGTCTGTAATGTTCCCTGAGTTCCCTGTTAGGGCGCTGACGGGTTATTCAGGGTTGTGCGATTTCCGAATTCTCTTCCACAAGAAGCAGCGGATGCAGAGTTTCTGAATATCTTTACAGCAAAAGTAGACGGCTTCTTGTGAAGCAAAGGGGTGAAAGGTTATCTGGGGTCGGCAGGAATGTAAAGATAAGGTTAAAATTAGATCAGCCAGGATCCTATTGAATGCTGGATCAGGTTTGAAGAGCCTAGTGGCCTTCTCCTCATTTGTATGAAGGTGTGTGAAATATTCATCGTTAAAAATATTTTGGTAACTAACGTTTGGGGCAGCACGGTAGCATTGTGGATAGCACAATTGCTTCACAGCTCCAGGGTCCCAGGTTCGATTCCGGCTTGGGTACTGTCTGTGCGGAGTCTGCACGTCCTCCCCGTGTCTGTGTGGGTTTCCTCCGGGTGCTCCGGTTTCCTCCCACAGTCCAAAGATGTGCAGGTTAGGTGGATTGGCCATGATAAATTGCCCTTAGTGACCAAAATTGCCCTTAGTGTTGGGTGGGGTTGCTGGGTTATGGGGATAGGGTGGAGGTGTTAACTTTGGGTAGGGTGCTCTTTCCGGGAGCCGGTGCAGACTCGATGGGTCGAATGGCCTCCTTCTGCACTGTAAATTCTATGTAAATCTATTGCATGTTGTGTCAAAGTAACGTGAATGGGTGATTTTAATATTATGACCGTACATTGCGCAAAGCCCTTAACGTGCTTTTGTTTATAGCTGGCCTTCGAAACTATGGGAGTAATTTCAGTGATGACCAACTGTGCACTGATTGGGATATCGCCCCAGGTGAAGGGATTTTTTAACGAAGGCGAAACCGGGCTTGTCCTGTTGATTGTGGGTATAGAGGTAAGTCAAAACATTTTGCATCTACTGAACCTTTCTGGGATTTTCCACGATGCATTAATTGAGGAACTCTCTGCGCTGCCGAGCTCAGCATGTTCACTCTTGTAGCATGCTGGTGTCATTAACCAGCCTCCCGTGTTGGCCGGCTGGCTTTATTTGATGCGCATCAACTTGTGAACAAGTAAAATCCATTTCATTTGTGTGTAGTCAGAATATATTGCCTGTATCTGACGTATTTCATTTGCAAGACTTGTTAGGAAAATGTATATTTCAGATGCTGAGAGTTGTAGGTTTGTGTGGAGCAAATTAGCTGACAGTTTGTGTAGGCAAATTAAATTATTTTAATTTTGAGATGGGGAGCATTAGTTAAAAATTAAACACAGACTCAGTTGTTACGCCTCTATAGCTTTTTGCCACAGTGTTGTGGCACCCTGGGCTGGTGCGCTGTCAATTCCAACTCCACTCGTCCCGCAGTCGCAGCTCAAGTGAATTAAGCAATAATTCTTATAAACATACCCATAAAAATACCCAAAGTCAGCCACTGGCTGCCTTCTGGATCCTTCCATTTGAATTACAGGCACAGGCCATTGCTTCCTTCTGCTTGAATTAAAGATACCTCAAAGACACATGTCCATAAATCATCCATTGATCAAAAATGTAACGACAAAAATAAAAGAAAGGAGGAAATAAGGGAACAGACAGTGAATAAGCAAGAAGGACCCTTACAACACCCTGGTTGCTTGCACAGTGATTAAGAAAACAAGTTACCAACTTCTAAGGAACATTAACATAGTGTGCCTATTTCCAGAGGCCTGGAGTAACGATTCGGGGACATGAATGAGTTCAAGCTCCACCCTGACAACTGCAGAAGATTAAATTCAGTTAAGAAAATAAATCTGCAATTAAAATGAAAAGCTAGAATCAATAACGGAGACCTGTTTAGTTACTGAAGCCTTTTAGGGGAGGGTATCTGCTATCCTTGCCCAGTCTCCTTTCCCTGTGACTTCAATCCCACAGCAATGTGGTTGACTCTGAACTGCTCTCTGAAGTGACCTCGCAGATGGCACAAAATTAGGAGACACATTAGGTTTCATGAATGGGAACAGCAAGTTGCAACGGAACGTAGGCAGATTAAGTGAGTAGACAAAATTAGCAGGTGGAGATCGATGTAGAGGTTTTTGCATGTTTGGATTTAAGAAGGACGAGTTGGAATGGTTCCTTTATGGTGCAAAATGTGCAGGCGGGCAAAGGAATTTCGTTGTCCGTGTAAACAAATGAGAAAAAGCAAAAGCACAGCTCTGATCAATAATTGAGAAGGCTAATGGGAAATGATTGCTTTCTGATCACCCTCTCAAGGAAAAGACTATGAAGTTCTGCATCAGAGCCATGGTCAGGCCTAGAGTAGTGTTCAATTCTGGAAACTGTACCTTACGAAGGATATTGATGTTGTGGAGGGAGTCCAGATAGAGTCCTTACAGTGCAGAAGAAGGCCATTTGGCCAATCCGATCTGCACCAGCCCTCCGAAAGAGCACCCTATCCTAGACCCATTCCCTCGCCCTATCCCTGTAACCCCACTGATGGATCTATGTGTCTATTCGGAACCCTGGATATCCGTTATCCCTTCTCGGTTCCCAAATAACAGAGGCCAAGTCTGTGCTTTTTGGCAAAGTCCACTTGTACTTTTATTTGTCAGCTGTGCCACTGGTAAACTTATTTTCAATACAAAATGTAGAAAGTTTCTAACTAGCCCTTCAGCAAGCTAGTCAGATTGATTGTCTTTAGCGAATACAGTAGTATTTTCATTCAATTACAGATTGTAGTAATTCTTCAAATCATAATACACAGGATAAAATAACTAAGTAATTTAAACAAAAGAAAGATGGCGATTAGCAAAAGCAAGCAGCAAAGGAAATAGGTTTCAGAAATATGGATGGGGTGATCCCGGGATGAGTTTTTCCATCCCGGTAAGTGATACTTAAGGAGATTATTATCTTAAGGTCTAGCCTTCTTTTTACTTCTGATTGGCTTTAACTAATTTATAATTCACTCAATTCGGCCAAAATATCTGTCCATCAGTTTAAGAGAAATATGTATTTAAATGTATTGGTGCAAATGTTCCATTCCATCGCGTGCCGATTTTCTAAATTATCCACATCTGCATCTAACATTAATTAGAAAAACACAGTTTTCGTTTAGACATTATCACCCTAGACTGACTGTTGCCATAGAAACTGGACTATCCGTGCTGGGACAGCAGCACCAGTTCTTACAATACAATGGGGTCTTATAGCTAGTTGACGTCACTGACCTTGCAGGCTCGAGCAACTTGCAGATGTGAAACCTAAAGAAAGGAATTAAAATGTATGCTCTGGATTACCCCTTAGTGGATTCGCAGCTCTTGTTGCACTCCAGTAATGCTTAATATGATTATAGTTAATTATTCTTAATGTGTTCTCATTTAACCCTTTTACCTCTATCATCTTCCCTTGCTCTCATGGTTATAGCTGACTAGAAAAGCCAATTTCTGTCACCCACCTAACCTGCACATCTTTGCACTGCGGGAGGAAACCAGAGCTCCCGGAGGAAACCCACGCAGATGCAGGAAGAAAGTGCAAACACCACACAGACAGTCACTCGAGACCGGAATTGAACCCGGGTCCCTGGCGTAGTGAGGCAGCAGTGCTAACCATTGTGCCACCGTGCTGTCTAAAACTAGGGGCCATAAATAATACTAAATATATGATAACTATGTATAACAATGAAAGGTATTAGTCACCTATAAATCCAATAGGTAATTCTGGAGAAGCAATTTTTATGCAGGAGTGGTGAGGATGTGGAACCACAAAGTACAGTTGAGGTGACTCGTGGATGTACAGGGAGAGAAACGAGATACGGAGATGAGAAGGGAGTGGAAGGATATGCTGAAAGGGTGAGGTGAAATGTGGGAGGTGGCTCATGTTGATCATCAACACTGGCAAAGACCTGACATGTTTCTGTGCTGTAAACACTGTGCAAAGCGGACCTTTAGAGAACAGTACAAATTCACCAGAATTATACCGGAATCTGAGGGTTAAAACATGAGGATAGGCTGCGTGAACTTGAGTTATTATCCCTTTAAAAGTGAACCATCAGAGTAATTTAAAATAACATGGTTCACCGTGTTAGATACAGAAAAACTAGTTCCTCTGCTTGGAAAATCCATAAATCATCACATTAGAGCTGGCATTAATCCGGATTGAAATCCTCTTCACACAAATGGTGCTGGAAATGTGGAGCTTTGTCCCCCAAAAGGCTGCGGACACGGAGGGTCAACGTAGATTTTTGAGAATGCAATTGACAGGTTTTTACCAGGTTAGCTGACCAAGTGACAGGCATCAAAGTCAGGCAAAAGGGGTTGATGTAGAGATCAGCTGTGATCTAATTGAATGGTGGAATAGGCTGCGGGGGCTGAATGGTCTCCAGTCATAGAATCATAGACTCCCTACAGTGCAGAAGGAGGCCATTCGACCCATCGAGTCTGCACCAACCTTCTTGAAGGGCACCTTACCCAGGCCTACTTCCCCGCCCTATCCCCGTAATCCCACCTAACCTTTGGACCAATACAACCCTTGACGACCGTCACTGTCAGATTATTATGGGTATTTAACCTCTTTGCTGTTTATGGGAGCTTGTGTGAATTTTTTTTTTTAGAACAGTACAGCACAGAACAGGCCCTTCGGCCCTCAATGTTGTGCCGAGCCATGATCACCCTACTCAAACCCACGTATCCACCCTATACCCGTAACCCAACAACCTTGCGGAGGTGGAGTTGACCCTATGCAGTGCTTCGCTCCAGAGTCCCCACCCTATCTCAATCCCCAGGTCATCCTCCCATTTCTTTCTTGTTGTATCCAGTACGGTGTCGGCCCTTTCTACCAGTCGGTCATACATGTCGCTACAGTTCCCTTTATCTAGGATACTTGCGTCCAGTAGGTCTTCCAGTAGTGTCTGTCGTGGCGGTTGTGGGTACGTCCTTGTCTCCTTTCGTGAGAAGTTTTTGAGCTGCAGGTACCGTAGCTCGTTCTCCCTGGCTAGCCGCGATTTCTCTGTCAGTTCGTCCAGTGTTGCGATCCTGCCGTCCCTGTATAGGTCCCTGACTGTCAGTGTCCCCCCGTCCTGCCTCCACCTTTTGAAGGTGGCGTCAGTCAGTGCTGGTGTGAACCTATGGTTGTTGCAGATGGGAGCCTTGTCCGACATTTTGGTCAGGTCAAATTGCTGCCGCAGTTGGTTCCAGGATTGGAGGGTGGCTGTCACCACTGGGCTGCTGGAGTGTTTTTTGGGTGGGGATGGGAGTGCTGCCGTGGCGAGGGCCCGGAGGGAGGTCCCCATGCAGGAGGCCTCCTCCGCACGCACTCACTCGGCCTCTGGCTCCTGGATCCATCCCCTTACTCCCTCGGCTGTTGCCGCCCAGTGGTAGAATTGTAGATTCGGGAGGGCTAGCCCCCCCCGTATTTTGTTTTTTGTAGGACCTTCTTTGGGATCCTAGCATTTTTACCCCCCCATACGAACGCCATGATTAGTTTGTCCAGCGCTTTGAAAAAGGCCTTGGGGATGTAGATCGGAATAGATCTAAATAGGAAGAGGAACCTGGGCAGTACGTTCATTTTGATCGTCTGGACTCTCCCCGTGAGGGAGAGCGGGAGTGTGTTCCATCTTTGCAGGTCCTTCCCCCCCCCCCTCCCTCCTTGCGGGTGTACTGGGAAGATCTTGCATGTTGAGTTTGTAGCCCGAGAAGGCTCCAAACTCTTTCAGGAGCGCAATGATTCTGTCCATGCTGCTCTGTGGGTCCGAGACGTAGAGGAGCAGATCATCTGCATAGAATGAGACTCTGTGCTAAAGAAGCACATTTTAGTCAGATGCTATCAACCTTCCCTGCCCATTTTAAATCATTTTTGGTATTGTCTGCTCAGTAGCATGTTAACTCCAGCAGAGGGCAGAGTGGGGCAGCATTATACTTGTCCTGTCAGTTCTTACACATTTTGCATGGTAAGTTGCTAAAAGTGCGGGTTAATAAAGCTGCAGTGAACAGGAGGATTACTTGTCACATACTTGCAAGCTACACCTGACGGCCAGGACAGCTTGTGGTTCTCTAATAGAAGCCACATCATCCTTCATTCGACTGGTCAGAATGCTGAATCTAACAGGTTTCTCTTTAAAACCCACAGAACTGCAATTGCAATAAAAATTAAATTACAACAGCCTTACAAGCTGCTATGTCATTGCCAATTAGCCAATCCATGTCTTAGCAAATGCAGTTGGACCCTGTGGGAATAAATAGCATTTTTACATTTTTTTTTCATCAATCCAGACATCACTAACTGGTCTGCCCTCCATAACGCAGATTACCTGTAACCCTGCTCCCTGCCTTCCACCTTCAGCCGAGTAACCCTGCTGCCTGCCTTCCACCTTCAGCCGAGTAACCCTGCTGCCTGCCTTCCACCTTCCACCTTCAGCCGAGTAACCCTGCTCCCTGCCTTCCACCTTCAGCCGAGTAACCCTGCTGCCTGCCTTCCACCTTCAGCCGAGTAACCCTGCTGCCTGCCTTCCACCTTCAGCCGAGTAACCCTGCTCCCTGCCTTCCACCTTCAGCCGAGTAACCCTGCTGCCTGCCTTCCACCTTCAGCCGAGTCCCATTTACCCATTGCCCGCTGCCCGCTGCCCGCTGTTTTCGCTGATCCACGTTGGCTCCCGGTTACATGTCTCGATTTTAAAATTCTCATCTTCGTTTTCAAAACCTTCTCGCCCCACTCCACCTCTGTAATCTCTTGCAGATTCACAATCCTCTGTGATGGGTACGTCCTCTGCCTTTGTACCGACGGTTTGAGCATCCCTCATTTTTAGTTATTCAGTGTTAGTGGTGGTGCCTTTACCTGCCGAGGCCCTCGGCTGTGGTCCCTTCCATAAATGTCTCTACCTCCCCTCCTCCACTTTCCTCTTTAGACACCTGATAAAACCCAACTCTTTGACCAAGCTGTTGAGCTTTCCCAATGTGGCTCAGCATCAAATCTATGCTCCTGAAAAGTGCCTTGAATGTCTCATTATGTTAACGGTATTATACACATAAGATGCTGCTCATGCCAGAAGGATTTGGAGACGTGGCTATTATGGGCCAGGGTTTAGAGAACCCCAAAGTGTATCATGGAGTTCACCTGGCCCACAACTTTTACTAGATTGTGGTTAGGGGAGCACAAGGCTCACTTTACAGGTGTGGTACAGCAGAAATGGAAAAGTATTTTTTAAAGCAAAACTCAAGATAACCTTTTTAAAACATACAGTGAACATCTTAGCAACCATCAATTCAAATACAACCCCCCAAAGACTACAACACTAAGTAACCCTCAAAGCTTTCCCTTTTAACATCCATACGACTTAAAAACAAAACCTTTATCAGAAGCACATCAGGTTAAAGTTACTACTGAAAACATTTATAATTCTGAATTCACCAAATGATCAAAGAGATAGTCTTTTGATGGCAGAGAGAACAGCAGTACACCTGTTCGGTCTGGCTTCAGCTCCAACACTGAAAACAAAACTAAAACACACCCTGCAGCCTGCTCAAAAACGAAAGTAAAAAGCTGACAGACAGCCCAGCTCCACACACTCTCTGACATCACTGCAGTAGTAAACACCCATTTCTTAAAGGTACTCTCACTACAGATATTTATATACACACCCATTTATAAACACCCATTTCTTAAAGGTACTCTCACATGACATGGGTGATAACGTGATGCATAATGACAGATTGACCTTGCTTTGTTTAAAAAGAAATACTCTCATGTGGAAAGTAAATAAGTTAACCACAAGAGGTTATCGTTAACACTGTTCATAGGTGACGTTCACAGATGGAGAACAAGTTGTTGTCTTTTAACGGCTCTCCAAACGTTCCCATCCTCCTGCGATGGTGCCAGCTGGTGTGGGGGCACCGGGCTCCCCTAAGGAGAACAGAAATATCTTTCTGGCCTGGGATGCTCCTCATTGAGATCCTTTTAGATACGAGGACAAACTGCTGATCCTTTCACTCGAACTGATCAAGAGGAAATCTTAACAGATGTGCTAAAGATGGGGGGGGGGGAATATACTCCCATTGATCAGTGACTTGAAAGGATCAATTTGAAACAGATGATGGAGACTGTGACAATTTATTTTTCAGAAGAGAATTGCCACTGAATTCCACCCTCGCCACTCCCCACCCAGTGGGAGGAGCAATCAAAATATAATCCATAATCCTAGGACAAAAGTTCAGCACAACATTGTTGGCCGAAGGGCCTGTTCTGTGCTGTATTTTTCTATGCTCTATGTTCTAATAGTTTGTAAAAGGGAAGTGGACAAATATTTGTAAAATAAAAAATGTTAATGGTCTGAGGAAATGGCACAGCGATCACTGGAATGGGAAGGAGGTCCGTTAACCCTTTGACCTTGTTGGCCTCCTCAGTCAGGCTGTTCTTGGATCTGCGTCTTAACTCTCTCTCCCCATCATGATCCTCCCTCCATCGCAGGCCTGAAGGGCTGAATGGCCTCCTTCCGGGCTTTAGCTTTCCTAAGGCTCTGCGATGCCCAGAAAGTAACTATTGATCTCGGTCTTGACAAGTTAACTCCCAGTGATCATAGTATTTTTGGGAAAAAGAGCGTTTCGGATTTCCACCAGCGCCTTTGTGGCAAATCGCTCTTCCTGATTGTACACCTCTGAGCAGCCTCGCTGTAAATTTAATAATAATAATCTTTATTGCGCATGTTCGGGTACACAGAGGGAGAATTCAGAATGTCCAATTCACCTAACAAGCACGTTTTTCGGGACCTGTGGGAGGAAACCGGAGCACCCGGAGGAAACCCATGCAGACACGGGAAGAACGTGCAGACTCCACACAGACAGTGACCCAAGCCGGGAATCGAACCTGGGACTCTGGCTCTGTGAAGCAACAGTGCTAACCACTGTGCTATAAGACTATTTTGTCTTTTTCTAACTTCATCCCACCAGATGGAATAGTTACCCTGCCTCCACCCTGTGAAAGCCCTTTAACATTCCAAAGATCTTGATTGGGTCATCCCTCAACACAGAGAGCTCTTTCAGAGTCCCAGTTCAGGTGTAATTGGCCTGGCCGATGCGGGGGTGTCAAATTCCATGAAACGCTGTGAAGACGATTGTGGGATAACGCAAACACACTGTCCTGCTGTTCACCCGGGTAGACCGATTCCCCGAGAAGTGCAATAAATATATAAAGATTGCTGCTTGTTTCAGTACCTGAGGAAAGATCTGGGATGTGAACTTCAGTTTAAAATGCTGGCATTTCATTGTAAAGGAACCCAGAAAAAATCCACTCGGGCGATGAGGATTTAATTTCAGATTGAGTTTCAGTAATTGAGATTTTGGGATACCTGGTCCAAGAAAGTGTAGAGAGTCGAGATGGAAATTTCTTACACTTTAAGTCCCATTAACACAGAATTCAGAGCATGATCGCAGACCACTTGGCTCAACTGCTCTGGTGTTTATGCCAATCGCCTCCTCATTTCTCTTCACCTCACCTGATCAGCATTTCCGTCTATTCCTTTCTCCCTCGTGGTGTTTATCTAATATCCCTTTCAATGTTTCTCTGCTCATTGTCTCAACCGGTCTCTGGGTGAAAAAGCTTCTGGATTCCTGTTGGGATTTATCAGTGACTGTTGCAATTACAGCCCCTCTTTTGGACTGCGCTAGAGGTGGCAACATCTTCTCTACACCTACCGTACCAACATCTTTAGCAATTTCTAAGATGTCTATCAGGTTACATCGGGAGACATGATGGGTTAACTGTGCGTGTTGAGAGCATTGGATCCTTGGGTTTAAGTGTCCCACTCTCCATTGACCTGTGTATCTCTCAAATATTATAATTACTGTTTAAAATATTTCCCCCCAAGGTGGACATTATGTAACATGCAACACGTGCAGAATATTTTGAAAAATATCAAATAATTTCCGTTAATTAAAATGTTATGATGTTGGCTAATCCTGCGTTTTACTTTGTTTTGCAGCATATCCTTTTGGGGCTGAAATTTATCCTCGCCTTTGCCATCTCTGACATACCAATTGATATCCGTAATAAGATAGCCAAGCTGGAGTTCGAGTCATTGGAGGCTCTGAAACAGAAGGTAACAATAGGGGGTTTGTTTAAGATAGTGAGTTAGACACTTGAGATGTGATAAGTGATTCATCCGCCTGATTTGTTACTAAAGCAGGGTGAGAGATATCTTGAAGAGTGACTACATTCTCTTTCCACTGGATTCCAACAGCTAATCAATGTGAAGCACTAATCCTTAACTTTGTGAATTAACCGAGCGACTGGCATTATTGTTCTGCCTGTTGGTTTGACAAACTTCGCAGAGACGGTGGATTTCTCCCGTCAGAAGTTGCTCATTTTTTCCAAATGACCACAATAATTTATGTTGAAGTAGGAAAGCGCACTGATTGGCTGGCAAGTTTGACTCATCAGTTTGGGGAGCATCTAGTTCTCCGTTGCTTTCTCCATGGCAACGCCATGACCAACCAGAGTCGACTTGCCAACCAATCGGTGCCCTTTCCTCCTGCAGTATAACTGCTGTGATCAACATCTTTTTCTTTCAGCATCTGTAAGTGATTAACGTCTGAATATTTGTTAGTTTTATACATCAAGTTTGAACTGAGAACTGTCTTCAGTCAGCAAGGTGCTGGGCCAGGCATTGTTAAACTCAGGGGCGTGACCCGTGGGTGGGTTGAGGGCGGGTGTCGGGAGGGTCACGGAGCCGTCCGTCGTGGCGCTCCCGATCGCGCAAATCCGCACGCAACAGCCACAGCAGCCGGCTTTTAATAATGGGAAGGAGCAGATAAAAATAATTCAGCTGCACTGCACATGTGTGCCCGATCATCGGCACGCATGCGCAGTGCGGCCGCATTTTTTTTTTATATGGTCGCAGTCTTTTTTTTTTCAAGTTCGGGTGTCGAAAGGGACCATTGGGGCCAAAGGGATCCAAAACCATTTCCTCCATTTTTGTCAGCAACAAACAAGGTAAGAGAAAATGGTGAGTCGCGGAGGTCGGCCGACGTGGGTCCTGAAGGTCGGCCGACGTGGGTCCTGAAGGTCGGCCGACGTGGGTCCTGAAGGTCGGCCGACGTGGGTCCTGAAGGTCGGCCGACGTGGGTCCTGAAGGTCGGCCGACGTGGGTCCTGAAGGTCGGCCGACGTGGGTCCTGAAGGTCGGCCAGCGTGGGTCCTGAAGGTCGGCCAGCGTGGGTCGCGCAGGTCGGCCGACGTGGGTCGCGCAGATCGGCCGGGTTGGGTCCTGAAGGTCGGCCAGTTGTTAATAATGAGTCTCTGGAAAAAACCGGAGGAAACCTACGAAGACACGGGGAGAACGTGCAGACTCCGCACCGACAGTGACCCAAGCCGGGAATTGAACCTGGGTCCCCGGTGCTGTGAAGCAACAGTGTACTACCGTGCCGCCACACAATATGGAACAGACAGTATAGACGGAGGCCATTCAGCCCATCGAGTCTGCACCGACCCACTTAAGCCCTCACTTCCACCCTATCCCCGTAACCCAATAACCCCTTCTAACCTTTTTGGTCACTAAGGGCAATTTAGCATGGCCAATCCACCTAACCTGCATGTCTTTGGACTGTGGGAGGAAACCGGAGCACCCGGAGGAAACCCACGCACACACGGGGAGAACGTGCAGACTCCGCAGAGCCAGTGACCCAGCCGGGAATCGAACCTGGGACCCTGGCGCTGTGAAGCCACAGTGCTAATCACTGTGCTACCGTGCTGCCTGTATTCTAGAACCAATTATAGCCAGAAAATGCCGAGAATACATGGCAGGCCAGGCAATAATTTGGAAAGAGATTTAAATAATTTCAGATCGGTGACAATGTTTCAGGTCAATTCCGCCGGAAGGTCTTTGATCTGAAAGATGTATTTCTCTCTCTCCACAGATGCTGCTCGACCTGTTGAGTATTTCCTGCAGTTTCTATTTCAGGCTTTCTGCACCTGTAGTGTTTTGCCTCTATATTTGAATGGTATGATAGGACATTACAAAACATCAGTGTTGTGTTAGCAATAGTGCTGAAAAACTAGTTCTCCAGGGATAAATTCCCATCGCAAAAATAACCACTTGGAAAACTGCCAGGGGGTGGATTTCTGGCCACACTGTTGAAGCTGTATCACCCTCTCAGAGGATGGTGAATTTGTGGAACTCGCTGCCCCACAGTGCGGTGGAGTCTGAACCATTAAATGGTTTCAGGAGGGAGATCGATATATTTCTAATTTTAAAAATGGGTTCAGGGGATATGGGGAACAAGTGCGGAGGTGGCTTTGAGACCAGGAAGAGATCAGTCATTATCTGATTGAATGGCGGAGCAGAATCGAGGGGCTGAATGGCCGACTTCTGCTCCTATGTAAGCTTATCAGCATTTTTGAAATGGACATGTAGAGTACACCAGGAAAGTGATGTGCCCAGACCACCAGGGGGCAAGTACTTCCACTGAAACAACCTGGAAATCAGCTTGGGGTTTGCTGCCATGGCCATCCGAACAAAGGGAAGATTGTCAGACTTGGGAATGAAAGCAAATGTCCAGATAAATCGCACATTCAAAGCAGATATTTTCTTTGGCATTGTTGTGGTTGTCAGAAAGGCGAGTTCAGGCTTGCAGTAACCCACATTCACAGACCACTGACCCAATTACCGCCACATGTGCAACACGGTAGCATGGTGGTTAGCATAAATGCTTCACAGCTCCAGGGTCCCAGGTTCGATTCCCGGCTGGGTCACTGTCTGTGCGGAGTCTGCACGTTCTCCCCGTGTCTGCGTGGGTTTCCTCCGGGTGCTCTGGTTTCCTCCCACAATCCAAAGATGTGCGGGTTAGGTGGATTGGCCGTGATAAATTGCCCGTAGTGTCCTAAAAAGTAAGGTTAAGGGGGGGGTTATTGGGTTACGGGTATAGGGTGGATACGTGGGTTTGAGTAGGGTGATCATGGCTCGGCACAACATCGAGGGCCGAAGGGCCTGCTCTGTGCTGTACTGTTCTATGTTCTATGTTGCTTTGCAGAGTGAGCCCACTATGTAATGTGTAAGGAGTCGGCCATTGATTTCTAGGAGAATGGTGATGTTGCTGCACTGGTAAACCAGAGGCTCAGGGTTCTGGGACACGGCTTCGAGTCCCACCCAGGGCAGCTGGTGAGATTCACATTCCATTAATAAAATCCGGAATTGAAAGCTAGTCTCCGTAACCATGCTCACGAAACCCTCGGCGATTATCCTAAAAACCCATCTGGTTCACTCGTGTCCTTCAGGGAAGGAAATCTGCCGTCCTTACTCGGTCTGGCCTACATGTGACTCCAGAATCAGAGTAATGGGGTCGACTCTGAACTTCCCCCGTCTGAAATGACCGAAGAAAACACTCCGTTCAAGGGCAATTAGGGATGGGCAACAAATGCTGGCCCTGCCCAGCGACACCCACATCCCAAGAACGAATAAAGGAAATAAAGTGTGGCCAATGTCACCAATAAGTTATCACTCAGGCTGTTCAGAAATTGGAATTCCTGCATTGAAATTGTCTTAAAACAGTGGTTATCTAACTTTTTTGAAGGACCCCTTCACAAATAGATTTGTACACCGACTCCCCCACCCAGCCTATAGATAATATCACATAACACTCCTAACATGAAATTGCTGGATGTAGAGTGTATTGTAACAATGCTTGTATGAACACTGGTATTTATGTCAAGATAACAGTGAGATGGATGTGGCTACATTTTCACTGCAAAATCTGTTGATCCTTGATGTGACGTTTGACAATGACACTCGTAAATCGCTCTCCACTTCCTGTGGGGCCCACACTTTTGTTGTGGCGCCCTTTCCTTTGGTTACCGGCAGCTCCACTTGGCAATATTCCAGCCACTCTCCGAGCTCCGTCCTGTCCCCTGCTCTCGGTGCCCACTCTGTGCTCCGTGGCGGACGTGCTCTGCTCCACGTTCTCACCTCCACGTTCTCACCTCCAGTTAACGCTCATCAGTGTACTCTGACCAGTGCCCCCACCAATCACCCAATCATATACTAGCCCTGTTCGGTAAGCACTTCTGTGTCATTTTGTAGACCCCCCCCCCCGGAAAGTCTTTACAGATCAGTTAGATTCACAGATCAGGCCAGACAGAGAGAGTTAATGGGCCGGATTCTACGTTTCAGAGACTAAGTGCCGACGCCGGATCTGAATCACTTGAGCTCTACGGTCCCAGAGTGAATCAGGACATCTTAATGGAACCAGTGCAACCAATGCCAGGGTCGGGACCGGCACTCGCGAGCCTGTCGAGCAGGAGTCGCCTATAGGCACTCCACTCCCCACACACCTTCATCCCAGCCAAGAAGATGGTACTGGTTGCCCTGTTGCCCTGGAGCACACCCATCCCGTTGATGGGTCAGCTGGGGCCAGAGGGTTTCTCGGGGGTGGGGGGGGGGGGGGGGGGGGGATGCGCGGCAGCCTGGGGAGGCACCCATATGATCTGTGGCGCTAAGTTCACAGTGGGCAATCAGCAGAGTGTGCAGCAGCATGGCCGTGCCCATTCACCTGACCCCACTGCCCACTGCCTGCCCCCCCCCCTCCCCCGCTAATACCTCCGGCTTTGGCAGAAACTATCAGCACACCATAGCGAGGTTGAACACTTTTGGTACCTCCTCTCTCTCCTTCAGCAGCCACAGCGCCTGGTTCCATATTTTAAATACCCCAAGTGAACGTCACTGTCACTAATTCCTCCTGCCAGAGGCGGAACATCGTGGGGGACTGTGAAATTGCCAGGTGGAGCCTGTTGATATATGCCAATGGCGTTTACTGTACAATTTACATGCAAACGCCAGCGTGCGACGTGGAACGCATTCACGCCGCTGTCGAGGCGCCGGAGCATGGCGTTTCATCGGGCGCCAGCCTCAATTTTCGGCTGACGCATGATACTCCGCCCAATTGCGTTTCTCGATTCCGGCGTTGCTGGGCGTGGAAACCAGCCCAATGTTTCAAGTCCAACCTGGGTTCTAAAGAAAAGTCTTATCGGACTCTATATTAACTCTATGTTAACTCTGTTCCCCTCTCCTTGGGCGATGCCAGACCTGAGTATTTCCAGCATGTTCTGTTTTTATTTCAGAGTTCCAACATCTGCAGTATTTTGCATGTGTGTGAATATGACTTCTCGTCTGGAGCATTTTTTAAGTCAACGCGATGCACTACTTTTTAAATGGAAATATTGGTGACTTGTAGAAAGAGCCCTGGTCACTGGCATAACAAAAACTGCTCTACTTTGTTTCTCTCTCATGATGGTTCTGAGATAACAGATTCTTGTTTAAAGAGTATTTGTAAATGATCAGGATCAGGTTTTTAAATTCAAGTCCAGCAGCAGGATGCATGGAGTTTTAAAAATAACATAAAGCTGCACTGTATATCTCCTCTGACCTTTAAGTAAGTCAGAGACATACTATTTTATTTCAACTGGGAATTCCAGTGCGACACAAGCTGTTATTACATATTACCACAGCCTTCTAAATGAAAATTGGACAAAATAATTATTTTATATTTGCAGGAACTTCATGCATTGATGATAATGATGATTATATATTTGTTTCTTTATCGTGGGATGTGGGCATTGCTGGCAAGTTCAGCGTTTATTGCTCATCCCTATTTTCCCTGAGCGTATTTTAACTGAGTCGCTGGGCCATTTCAGAGGGCAGTTAAGAGTCAGCCACATTACTGTGGGTTTGGAGTCACATGTAGGCCAGACCAGGTAAGGACGGCAGATTTCCTCCCTGTGCGTTTTTTACAACAATGGGTTCATGGTCATTGTTAGACTTTTAACTCTGGATTTTTATTGAATTTAAATTTCACCATCTGCCCTGGTGGGATTTGAACCCAGGTCCTTGGAGTATTACCCTGGGTCTCTGGATTACTAGTCCAGTGACAGTACCAATATGCCACCGCCTGCCCGTAATGAAAGATGCTACGGAAATGCAATTTCTTTTTAATTTTCTGTGCAGTTGTGAATTAATTTTGACATTTACCGTCCTATTGTTACTGCTTGCAGCTGCATCAATGCCCTCATTAGTTTAATTTTTTTCAATTCCCATTAGTTCTTGTCAGTCTAAATCCAATACTGCCTTGGGGGTGTTTGTCAGTGTGTGAGATGTATTGCGTGTGTTTCTCAGTTGGTTGTAAAAATCCAACTCGCTTTAGGAAAGGAAGCTGCTGTCCTGGGCTGATCGGGGCTACAGAGCGTGCCCAGTGCAGCTTATCATTAAATTCCCTCTGAATTGGCCATACAAGTTACTCTCCGCTGCTTAGAATCGCCACCCAGACTCAATGATTCAAGAAGGTTCGCCATCTCTCTCTTTGAAAATGAGGAAACGCAATAATAGCCCACCTTACCAGAAATGCCCACATTCTGAAAATGAATGACTCTTCTGTCTTTATTTCTCTCTCTCCCTCTGTGTGTCTCTCTGCCACATCCTTTATCTAAATTCATACTAGAGGCAAGAAATTTAATTGTATGGGTCAATTTAGCCTGCGAGCTAGAATGGAGCTTTAGCTGCTGGAGTGGTTTAATTTTTATCAGGGGTGTCCCACTAACCGCATCCCCAAGCAGACACATCCCCAACAACCCATCTCTCTCCTGATTCTCTACAGCGCACCCAGGATGTGCCAGTATCGCCTGGGCAGCCCATCAAAATGCGCTAAAAAGACCAGAGAGTCACCATGGACACTCTCTGGGATTTTATTTTTTGTTTATGGAAAGAGTGAAAGCTGCAAGCTCAAGGTTATTTGCACTCTTGAATACAGCTGTCAAAATGCATTGTCCCACAGGAATTAATTAAAATCACAATCTGTATCTGTCAGTTAGAAACTATTTGACGTTGTTCAAAAGGCTGAACGAATGAAAGGCTCCCAATTGCCTCGCTGATTTCTTTGTGAAATGCATGTGCAGCTTCCAGTCCGATGTGAACGTATACAGATGTATTCAGTGGGAGTTTAGTTATATCTGCTGTTTTTGTTGATGATTATAGAACCATAGAATCCCTACAGTGCAGAAGGAGGCTATTTGGCCCATCGAGTCTGCACCGGCCCTCTGAAAGAGCACCCTACCTAGGCCCATTCCCCCACCCTATCCCTCTAACCCCACCTAGGGACAATTTTGCCTGGCCAATCCACCTAACCTGCACATCTTTGGACTGTGGGAGGAAACCGGACCACCTGGAGCAAACTCCACACAGTCACTCAAGGTCGGAATCTAACCCGGTTGCTGTAAGGCAGCAGTGCTAACCACTGTCACCGTGATCTGAAATTAAATTCTCCGTTGGCAGGGAGATCAGCGGTCCATTTTCAAACCGTTAAATGATGCAATTTATTCTCAACTCTAAATCGAGGCTTTTTAATAAGCTTTGGTGGTGAACATCACACATACGTCAGTCATACAGGATGGAGCTTAAAATAGGCAAAGTCTGTTTCGCACCTGGAGAGGCTTTTATGAAACTCTGGGCTGAGTTTTCGCTGCTACTGCTGGGTGCCAGTGCCTTCTGTTTTCCACCCACCTCGATACTGATTTCAATCAGGCCCTCGATTCATCTTCACATCTACATTTAACAGTCAAAATGAAAATTTAGGCCGCAATGTTCAATCGTCGAATCGCTCGTGAATAGTTTTTATTTTTTTAAATCCTTATTTGAGATGTCGAATGTGGGAGAGTATCACTTTTATTCATTTCGTACCTATAGATTTGAGACTCTTACCATTTTAATCAGCCCCCTGATCTACTCTGAAAAGCTGTTGTAGGTTCTTCATTTTTAAAAGTTCAATCATTTGTGGGATGGTGGCATTGTTGGCAAGGCCAGCAGGGCAGATTTCCCTCCCTAAAGGATATTGGTGAACCAGATGGGTTTTTACCGCAATCTGGTAGTCACATGGACACTGTTATTTAAAGTAGCTTTGTATCATAATTTTGTGGTCTAACAATGTTTTTTTTATGTATTGAATTGAAATTCTCTCGCAACTGTGTGAATTTCTTTGAACAGAAGTCTTTTGATTGAAATTTCAGGCCTCTGTATTACAAGTTAGCAACGTAACCATTAGATATCCTCCTGATCCACTGCTGTTCAATTCGCTTCAAATTTTACCACTGAAGGAGTTCCTTCCTCTTTCTACTCTTCCTGCCAAAATGATTACAACACCTTGTTTCTGCATCAATAACCTGTTTGCCACCCTGCGTATATCCTTCATAAACAATTTGCCACATTCATGATTTAGGTGTCCATGACCAAACCCTATTCTTTTTCCTCAGTTCCTAAACCTGGAGCATTTAAACATACGGGGGCAGCTTCCACACAGACCAGTGCAGGATACTACTAATTCCAGTCAGAGAAACTCTTTGTTCGGTATCACGTTTGTGCTTCATAGCCAGCTGTGGCGTAAACCTCTGTCCCAACAATGTGTACTACCCCAACCTCGGAGTAACATCCTCTACTGAGCCTGTGTGATGTTTCCATGCCTGACACCAATCATCTGTTCAGCCCTGTCTGAGTGAGATGCCCAAAAAGGAAGAGCGGTTTTGTTACGCAAGTGTTTGTTGATCAGGAAATGCACTAAAGTCTTGGGATGGTGGAGAGAAAAGGTTTTCATCCTTTCTATCTTCAGGGGACATTAATGCAATAATGTAGTTTTTGTGTTATTGAGGCAGTCAGCATGTTTTCTGGAATATAAACAGAAAATGTTGGAGAAACTCAATATCTGGCAGGATCTGTGGATGCTTTGACTGTGCACACACCTTTGTCCTCCTATTAACACGTTCTGCTACCATTAACACTCCCTTTGTCTTGTCCATGACATCTCTATCAATCTCTCCTTAGCTCCCATCAGTTCTGCTCCATCCCCTCTACCCCTCGTCGACTGAAGTCACATGGCCTCAAAACATCATGTATCTCTCTCCGATTGCCAAACCTGCTGAGTTTATTCAGCATTTTCTGTTTTTGTTATTTTGTGTGTTTTCTGGACCTTTGTGGTTAATGCATGTTTGTTCCCCACAGCAATCGAAGGAAGCTGATGAGTCACTGACAAAGGAACAGCAGCAGACTGAAATGATGACCAAATAAAGCAAAGCAAACTTTGTGGAAAAAATGATACACTACTGGCTTTAATCGGATTTAAGCCATAAACCAAGATGTATAATAGATATGTAGCGGGCGTGAAAAATATGCAATGCATGAAAACTCTCCACAGCAATGGTGCTAAATATATTCCAATTTATTTTGTAAATTTATCCATTAATGCTTTTTGCATGATGTATTATCACTGCGTGGTTTATCTGAAACGAGGATGCTAAATCAATTATTGCTGCAGAACAAAGTATCAGCCAGGACAGTGAATGGTGAAGGACAACAAGAGGAAGATTTATTCCAGGAGGTGAACATTGAGCTGCAACTTCCAAATGAGCAAGATTTCAAGCTAGAAATATTCTCCGTTATTGGCTCTGTGCAGACTGAGTAAAACATTTCCACTGGTCTTTCACTTAAATTTAGTAAAAGGTGGAATGTTCAGGTTTTTTTAAAAAAAAAGCCTTGTATAAATCACAATAAATGAGATTGCGCAACTTGACCTGCTATCCCTCACTTTACAAAGTGTGTTTTGGAGCATGTGGCATCTGAATCTAAACTGTTGGTCATAGAATTTACAGTGAAGGAGGCCATTCAGCCCATTGAGTCTGCACCAGCCCCTGGAAAGAGGACTCTACTTAGGCCCATGCCTCCGACCTAACCTTTTGGACACTGTGGGGCAATTTAACATAGCCAATCCACCTAACCTGCACAGCTTTGGACTGTGGGAGGAAACCCACGCAGACATGGGGAGAAAATGCAAACTGCACAGTCACCTGAGGCCGGAATTGAACCTGGGACCCGAGAGCTGTGAGGCAGCAGTGCTAACCACTGTGCCACTGTTCATTAATAAAGTTATTGCAAATTAGTGACTCTTCAATGTCTGTTTCCACTGCCAGGGAGACTCCAAAACTGGAGGCCATAAATACAAGATAGTTTAAATCTGCGCGTTCAGGAGAAATGTATTTACCTAGCGTGGTGAGAATGTGGAACTTGCATATAGATTAGATACATTTAAGGGGCAGATAGATAAATAAGGAAAGGAAAAGATGAAATGGAATACAACGCTCTTCTCTGTGGTCGTTCTAGGATTGTCATTAAACCTACTGTTGAGGATGATGCTGCTGTTGTCTGGTGTACTGACCTCTAGCAGAGGCTGAAAGGCAATTCTCCAACACTACCTCCTACTGATGGTGAGCCCACCACAAAACATTGTCATTGTTTCCAAGATCGTCATCGACCACATGGAAATCTTCCCTCCATTATCTCTAACCTCATAGTCCTCTAACTCCCACCAGTGCACCCATTCCTGCTCTGCTGAACTGCTTCTTCCTAACGCACTTTCTTTTCTTCCCTTATCCAGTTTCTTTCCACCTCTGTCACTTTGACAGCTTCCTGGCTTTGAGCATCTTTTCACCATGGATAATAATCCCTTTACACTTGCATCCCCTGCTGCCTCATGGCACCGGGGACCCGGGTTCGATCCCGGCCCCGAGTCTGGCTGTGTGGCGTTTGCACGTTCTCCCCGTGTTTATGTGGGTCTCACCCCCACAACCCAAAGATGTGCAGGGTAGGTGGATTGGTCAGGCTAAATTGCACCTTAATTATTTGGGGTGAGAGAGAGAAAGAGGCAGAATTGAGTACTTTAAATTTATTTTTAAAGAACACTTGCATCCCCTATGAGAATGGACCTTGCAGCTCTCCACACTTCCTTGAACAGTCTCAAACTTGTCCTTATTCGCCTAGCCATCTGACTGAATTTTTTCTCTCTGTGAACAACTTTTCCTTCAACTCCACTACAATACTGCCAAAAAGGTGTTTCTATGGAGCCTGCATGGCTCCAAGCTATGCCAGCCTTTTGCGACTATGTGCCCCTTCATGCTCTCACCCTGGCCTGGAAAATCTAACCAACTTTGCTTCCGATATCCATTTCTCACACTTCACATTGGTCTCCAATCCTTCCCTTTCCATCTCCACATGTCAATAGACTATCAACCAATATTCACTATAAACCTATCAGGTGGAATTCTCCATTCCCCGACACCGATTGGGCGGAGAATCCCTTTTGATGCGGTACCTGTTTGATGAAGTTTTGCATGCTCTGCCCCCTCCGAAACAGCGTCATCGCGTCACGTGCCGCACGCCATTGAGACACCCTCAGCACATCACCTGAAGGCCCTCCCCTGATGCTCCATCCCGATGGGTTGAGTTCTTGACTGTGCAGGGGGGCATGTGGTCTCAGCGATCGGGAACCCTGTGTGACGGCTGTGGACTGTATGCAGCACCACCATAGCCAGGAGGGAGCAATGCTGTCAGCTTCCGCAAGGCCATGGGCCACTATCTGGCAGATCAGGTCTGCGCACAGCTGGCTGCACGTTTTACAGCATGACCGCTGCAGGTCCTCACTGTGGGCATGCACGGCCACGAACCCAGCCATTCTCTGGCTGTTTATTTTGTGGATGCCGGGAGTTTTACGCGGCATAGCTGCTAGCCCCTCACTGGTCACAGGCTTGGTGAGGGGGTGGCGTTGATTTTGTTCACGTAAAACACCACAGATCCTCCACCCTTAGGCTCAGAAAAGGAGAATCCAGCCCACTGACTCACAGCTGTCTTACTTTCCCGAAGGACTCTGTGCCATTCTCTCAGTTTCTGTCTCCATCTCATTGTTCAGGTCTTCCACATACTCATTTCTGATATCACCCTTTTTCCTTGACCAAGGAATCGTGCTGGTTCTATGTATTGTACTCGCACCCCTTCCCCTCTCCCAGCATCATGATAGGATTCCCAGCTTCTACCCCACGTCTCCATGTCCATATTAGCAAAGGATGTGCAGAACATGCCCTTTTAACCCCTCACTTAATATCCACAGCTGAAAAAGATGCTTCTGAACCAGGTAATTCTGGAATAAATGCAGAGCTCCCTCCTGCTCCAGTTCATTGCCCAAAAGGGATTAGATGAACTAATTTACAAATACCAGCTGTGAGACAACAGAGGATTTCCCCAATGGCATTTCAAATGAATCTGAATGTCAAAATGGGGAATTCATTGATTTCAACAGCTCCTGGATGATGCTCTGACATGCTGCCACTGTGGTCAAGTTTGGCTGGATGCCATCATACAGAATACAGGACACCAATATGAACACAATGGCTGAATGATCCGGCTACTGATCCTGCCAGAGCTCCTGGGCAGAGTCCCGGTGAGGTCCCTTAATTGAAATACCAGTGACTGCACTTTTACCAGTAAGGGCTCATCTCAACTACATGATTGATGAGCCGAGGGATCCTGGATATACCCAGAACAGGGATAATGATGCCATACGCTCACCTAACTAGTACCCCGTAAACCCTTAAAGAATTTACCGAAAGGGTCAAGGTTCCAAAACACAGGCCAGCTTTGATCACTTGTTCTTAGAGCTATACTTGCACTCTGGTTGAAGCTATGGCAGATGTGCACTGGAAGGGCTAGGGTTTTTTGGCAAAAAAGTTGCCAATTGCACAAGTTAGGATATAGGCAGCAGAGTTTTTGATGATCTGAAGTTTACAGAAGGTGTGCATTATTTAAGCGCATATCAAATAAGCAATGACCTTGCCTCAAAGTCAATCTCAGAATAAACACCATCTGCAAAATATGTAATCATATACTGCATGAGCATCCAGTTTCTTCATGGATTCTCCTGAAAACAGTGCTCAACTATTTACTTTTCTGGTTTAGGGTCCAAATAAAGCACTTGTGCATTTATCAGAACAGTGAATTTTATGATCATGTTTGCCTCAGCTGTTGTATTGCTAATGATAGGGCAACAGCATTCAAGACAAATCTCACAAAGGCATTTAATAACATTCCATGAGTCTCTGGTACTGTTATGTGCAGATCTTTCTTCTGAAGCTTTCAACTTGGCCATGTTTGCTCAGACCTGTGCACAGTGGTTCTAGAATTCCGCAGCAAGAGGCTGCTGCTGTCACTAAAACTGCCGCAGCAATGGTACAGGGAAGGAGTCTGTGCCAGTCAGTGATGTGTATTGAGGTGGACGTGAGTCAACACAGAAAGATAGGATGTGTTTACGTTTTTTTGTCAAAGCAGCATGTATACATGTGCAAAGGTCAACCCTGAGATTAGACTGTCTCTTCATACCCAAATAAGAAAATCACTTGTTCATAGTTTGAAAGACACCAACTGATTGATTATAAGTCAGCCACACTATTTAATTCAGTTGTAAATATACTAATTTGAAGACAGGTTGGGGCATGGGATGCCACATTTTCAGACTACTACATTATTTGGTCCAATAACATTCATAAGTAGTGGTTACTCTGTTTTTTGCACCAAAGGATGCACCACAACATACAACACATGCACAATCATCGACTTGGGACAACTCCATCCAGAACACAGACAAACTTTAACATTGGGTGTTTCCACCTACATTAATCTATTACGAATTGACAGCTGTACATAACAGCAGTGACTATGTATACACAAATATTTACAGTTCTTGTACAAATACACAGGGTAGGAGAGTTCTAAAAGGTGCCATCACAAGGCTGTACATAAAATACTGTATAAACAAAACTATTTACAATAATTTGAAAACTTAGCTGCAACTACACAATTGCTATGAATTCCCTTCACTATGTATATGTCTCCACAATTAAAATTAGATTATTTAAAAACTGGAATGCCAAGATACATGTGTAAATGACTAACCCACCCCTTTTCCCAGGCAATGTTTGGTTTGGAATATACTCCATCACTGATGATTGACTGGAAGATTTTTCCACAGGTCCACAGATCTACATTTGAGAGAATTAGATGCCGAGGTTTCCAATATCTGTGATGTTAGAGAGGACAACCCTGAATAGAATAAATCCAATAGCCATTACAGATTGAAACACAGCTGGTTCAATGATGGATTAGAAAGGGTTTACTTTTTTTGTTAAAAAATTACTCCCCACCACTTTTAACAGAAAGATGGATGATTACTGTAAGTGAGTGAAATTCTATTCAGATTCAATCAACACTAACCATCCCTCTTACTGGTCATCACAAATGTGTGTCTGAGGCCTTGAAATGTCAATATGTAGGTGTCTGTAGTCCATCCCCTTCCACACCAGGAAAGGGGTGGGAGGCATTTCAAACCTTTCACTGCCTCACATAAGCAGCAAGTAATTCACATTTTAAAAAAAAGTCACAGCTACAAAGACACTGGTCTTTCCAACAAATTACATCTTATTGGCCGGCAAGGGACAACACAACTTTGCTTCATCCATTTCCAGTCACTAGAACACATGGCTTACTCCACTGAACTGACAGAATAAGCAGAGGAAGAGGCAGACTGGGCTGATTGCAGTGTTTTCTCCATTAACAGGGAGCACGGTGTCACGGGCACAGCTCGAGTTACTTACCACCATCTCGGTCCGTTTATAGCACTTCAAATTCCTGTTCAAGTTTGCCTTATCCTCAAAGTCAATGCAGACTAACTGGTACTGATGTGAGCTCAGTGCAAATAAGTTAGGACTCTCCTAGGCGGCTGTTCTGTAGACAGCCATTTATCACCCTTGCAATATGGAATACTTCAGGAACTGTAATATTTGTGTTATTGCTTTGATTCTTTTCTGTCAGATGCACTGGAGTATGCCACTTGACCAGTGTTCTTTGATGGTTTAAAACAATATAGATTTGTTGTATTCTCCCTTAAGTGCTACATTTAGAGCTACAAAGTGCTCCATTTACTTAAACTGCATTTAGCAACGCATTAACAACGCACAAACCAGTTGATGTTAAATTCTAAGTTAATACAGATGCTTAAATTCTGCCCAGCTCGTGGTTTTCTTGTTGGGAAATTAAAAGTAGCAAGCAGCATGCACAAAGACCATGCATTGTCAAGATATTGAACAAACAAATGCAAAACAGCAATAAATAACTCTCAAAGCCCATTTAAAAGCTGAAGACTAAAAAAAAAGGATATTTCACCATACTAAGTTGAGTCACAAACTGTTAACCTGCAAGGACAACAGTCAGATTAGGTTAAAATTATTAAATAACTTGACAGCAGCTAGTCTGACTGGAGGTACACAACAACCCCTCCTTGGGGTTCCGCTGAATATTCACACAAATGGTTTTCTCACAGAGAGGTAGCTGTAGAACATTATTCTTCAAGTTCATGTTGTTCTCTTTTGACATTTCCAGCTCATTCAGCAGATCAGCCACTTGGTCAGAATAAGATTTGCTGCAGCCCGAGGGGGAGGCTTGCTCCATTATATTGCTGGAGGCGATGCACATTTTCCAGGCTGATTTCTCCTGCAGTCGGAGTGCTGAAGTCGGCTCAATGATGTATCTGCTACCATTGCCAACATGCAACTGTGAACCCAGGCAGAGGCTTATCAGCTTCAAGCTCTCCATTAAATCCTCCGCAGCTTTGGATGACTGGGAAGAGTTACCCTGGGTTGCACAGCTGCGAGTTGTTGTTCCCGTGTTGCTGGTGCTCCCACCGGAGTTGTTCGAAGGGCTGCTCCCGCCTTTGTTACCATCGCTTGGACTGCTCTTGTCAAGGCCAGAGTTACCATCACTTGGTTTGCCCTGCCCACTGCCATCTCCTTCGCTTCCCGGTGGCCCCTCACCACTGTCACGGCGATGCCAGGAGTAAGTGAATCCTCCATCTTTATCGAGAAGTCTACGGCTTTCTGAATCATCGTCACTGGTTTCAGAGCTGCTGCAGCTTGAACCTCGCCCTTGATTTTTCCGTTTGTGGTACCGCTTGTGCACCGTGTTCGGAGAAGCTATGTTCATCTTTAGTCGACTGAGTTTAGGGGGAAGGTTTTCATCCATGTCAAAGTCATCATCTGACTCCCCCTCCTCAAAGATCTGATTGAGGACAGGAGCACTCTTCCTGGTCGTTAGCCGGTTCGTTATAGATGGTTTACGTCGCAAAACTACTTGAGTGGGGAGAGGAACTGCTTTTTTGTCATCTTCATCATCCTCCTCATCCTCCTCCACCCTGAACAGACATGTCCTATTGCTTGCTCCAGTCTTTCCGGCTGACCCAACAGTCAATGTCTCTTCTTTCTTTGCAGGCTCGCCAGATTTCATTCGGTGCCCATTAATAATGGACTCTGCAGTGCGGGCTGGTGAACAAACAGGAATAGACACAGGATGCATGATGGGCGATGCTGTGATGTCTTCAATATCTTTCGGCACATCAAGCTTTGTAGGCCAAGACTGCCTAGATACAAACAAAATGAAAAAAAGAGAAAACAAAAAGTTTAAGTCACCCATTTTGTTCATTTCCTTCCAGACTTTAAAAGTATTGAAATTAAATTTCTAATTACATTTCAGCAAGATATTAATACAGAATATCATGTTTAATATTAGACATCCTAACTTACTCAATGATGAGAAAATCATTTAAATCTCAACTCCATCTCTTGTGGTGATAACAGATGAAGCTGGTCAAACAATGGGTGAAATCTAACGGCCGTGCCCGACTCGGGATGTGACACGGTCAGTAAATTGCACGAGAGGCATTTCACGAGATTCGTCCGGCTCGCTTTGCCTCGCAAGGTGGATCTCGCAAGACGTCGTGATCTGGACGCCAGCCAAAATGAGCAAGATCCAACTTTGCATATTTAAGTGTGCAGCAAAGTTCACTTGGATATGCACTCGCTGGAGTTACCCAAGGCGCGGGATCTAGCCCCCACACCTCGGAGACCCTGAGCAAGGGCCGATTAGTATAGTCAGCAAGGGATGTCCCATCGACAGTGTAGAAAGTCTTGCTTACTATACTAATCGGCCCTTGCTGAGGCCCCGAAATGAAGTAGAGTCCCGTTTGATAGCGGGGTCATTCTCGATGCTGCTGGTGCCAGGAAATACCGGCTAAACTCACTTGACACGGGACTGTTTCATTTCTGTTAAATCCCGCCCATAGTGATTGAAATTGTTGACATAATTATATTTAACTGGCTGTTGCCCCAACTAGATGACCAGCGTCCTGGTACCAGGTAGTACATTTCTGAATTGGTCTTTACACAATTGATGAGTGTAAACCCACCGGAGAAAACACTGGCATGCTGCGTCTGTGGGAAATAAGATCATCTTCAGCACCAACAAGCACATGCGTTGGCTGAACGCTCACAAATACCGCCTCACACGCTCACAAATACCGCCTCACACGCTCACAAATACCGCCTCACACGCTCACAAATACCGCCTCACACGCTCACAAATACCGCCTCACACGCTCACAAATACCGCCTCACACGCTCACAAATACCGCCTCACACGCTCACAAATACCGCCTCACACGCTCACAAATACCGCCTCACACGCTCACAAATACCGCCTCACACGCTCACAAATACCGCCTCACACGCTCACAAATACCGCCTCACACGCTCACAAATACCGCCTCACACGCTCACAAATACCGCCTCACACGCTCACAAATACCGCCTCACACGCTCACAAATACCGCCTCACACACTCACAAATACCGCCTCACACACTCACAAATACCGCCTCACACACTCACAAATACCGCCTCACACTCACAAATACCGCCTCACACACTCACAAATACCGCCTCACACACTCACAAATACCGCCTCACACACTCACAAATACCGCCTCACACACTCACAAATACCGCCTCACACACTCACAAATACCGCCTCACACACTCACAAATACCGCCTCACACACTCACAAATACCGCCTCACACACTCACAAATACCGCCTCACACACTCACAAATACCGCCTCACACACTCAACAGTTGCCAGAAATCACTATTTGTGAAAGGGAAGCTGGTGAGAAGCTGGACAGCCAGGGGTTCAATCATCTAGTCTCAATCTGGAGAATTGGGTCATTATAGAATTTACAGTGCAGAAGGAGGCCATTTGGCCCATCGAGTCTGCACTAGCCCTTGGAAAGATGACCCCACTTTAAACCACCCCCCCCCCCCGTAACCCAGTAACCCCACCCAACCCAACCTTTTTGGACACCAAGGGCAATTTATTGTGGCCAATCCACCTAACCTGCACATCTTTGGACTGTGGGAGGAAACCGGAACACCCGGAGGAAACCCACGCAGACACGGGGAGAACGTACAGACTCCACACAGACAGTGACCCAAGCCGGGAATCGAACCTGGGACCCTGGCGCTGTGAAGCAACAGTGATAACCACTGTGCTACGGTTTTCAATGTGATTTCCTACCCGGTAGGGTCTGCACAGTGTAGAAGCATAGACTAACTGCACAGGTTTGAGGGACATCATGTCACAATTTGACATTCGTCATACAAAGACGTGCAATAGGTTGTTTTGGAGATATATAGAGATAGATGCAATTTGACAGGATGTTTCTTCTATACAAGATCAATTAGAGTACTGTGTGCAGTATTGGGCTCCAAGTTACAGGAAGTATTTTAATGCTTCAGAGAGCAAGAGCGAGAGCTACATTCCAAACCTCTTGTGATAAAACAGGGTGGCATGGTAGCACAGTGGTTAGCATTGTTGCGTCACAGCACCAGGGTCCCAGGTTCGATTCCCGGCATGGGTCACTGTCTGTGCGGAGTCTGCACGTTCTCCTAGTGTCTGCGTGGGTTTCCTCCGGGTGCTCCAGTTTCCTCCCAGAGTCTAAAAAGACGTGCAGCTTTGGTAGATTGGCCATGATAAATTGCCCCTAGTGTCCAAAAAGGTTAGGTGGGGTTACTGGATTTCAGGGATAGGATGGAGGTGTGGGCTTAGGTAGGGTGCTCTTTCCAAGGGCCGGTGCAGACTCGATGGGCCAAATGGCCTCCTTCTGCACTGTAAATTCTATTATTCTATGAAAAGCTAGAATTCCACTGATTTTTCCTCTTTTTAACCTAACTGTCCAGCCAACCTGTAGCCAAAAGCCACTCTGCTGACACTATGCTCAATTCAAGATTTAACTTTTCTATTTGTTTATTTTACTCTAAGATGATCATTTTCATATATTAGTTTCCATCCCATGGGATATAACATTTGATGGTGAAACCCATGATGCAGGCTGTCCTCTAGGAGAGTTTCAACAGGCCAGCATACCAACGCTTTGAGAAATTCTTAAACAAACGTACGTCTCTGGCCTCTAGGCTTTAGCATTGTGGTTCTCCAGCCTTTATTTGGCATCAATTGGCAATTGTGTTTTTAACCATGGAATGACAAAACGACAATGACTAGATTTGTTGCTTTACCAGCTCAGTTAACTTGCTTTGCACAATTCAAGAAACACACAAATCCCTGTCCATCAGATTTTGTTTTGTGCACCGCATCACGTTTTGATCATCACAAGGAACAGCCTCTATTTTAAAGGCCTACTAATGCGACTCTAAGGAAAGCACAGGTCCTGTGCAGCACCCAGGCACACACACCACTTACCGTGGCTGAGTACAACCCATCCACAAAAACCACATGACTGGAGTGCCTGGGAGACATAAGCCAAGCTGAGTGTCTGGTGACCAAATCCCAATTTGAATTGGAGAACTATTAGGCCCATTCTTCCTGCCTTCTCATTGCAAAGCACACCTGTCCTTTGCCCCAGTCCCCCATTCACCGAAACCCATCACAACAGCAACTCACCCATCAGGTCAGCAAGGACAATGGTCCCATACCGAAAAAAAGGAAAATTAGCAGTGCCTCCTTGCACCCTAAACCCAGAGAATAAAAACAAAACCCTTTCAAGAAAGGAAACTGTATTTTAGTTTTTAAAATACAGCCTCAGAACATCCCAAAGTCCTTCACTGCCACAGGACATTTTGCTCAGTTTCTGTGCAATTCTTGAGCAACTGAGGTGGTGCAGTGGTTAGCTCTGCTGCCTCAGCGCCAGGGACCCGGGTTTCATTCCAGCCTCGGGTGACTGTCTGTGCAGAGTCTGCACGTTCTCCCAGTGTCTGTGTGGGTTTCCTCCAGATGCTCTGGTTTCCTCCCACAGTCCAAAGATGTGCAGGTTAGGTGGATTGACCATGCTAAATTGCTCCTTAGTGCCAAAAGACTAGGTGGGGTTACTGGGATATGGTCGGGGCATGGGCCAAGGTAGGGTATTCTTTCCAAGGTTTTGTGCAGACTTGATGGGCCGAAAGGCCTCTTCTGCACTGTAGAGATTTTATGATTCTAACAACTCCAAAATTAATTAACTTTTGCACAAGATCCCAGTGGCAGTGATATTGTCACCGGACTAGTTATCCAAAGACTCAGGGCAATAATCTGGGGATACGGGTTCAAATCCTACCACAGCAGATGAAGACATTTGAATCCAATAAAAATCTGGAATTAAAGGTCTAATGATGACCATGATACTATCGCTGATCATTGTAAAACCCATCTGGTTCACAAACATCCTTTAGGGAAGGAAATCTGCCATCCTTACCTGGTCTGGCCTACATGTGACTCCAGACCCACAGCAATGTGGTTGACTCTAAAATACCCTCTGAAATGACCGAGTGAGTCACTCAGTTCAAGGGCAATTAGGGATGGACAACAAATGTTGGCTCACCCAGTGACGCCCACATCCAATGATTTAAAAAAATTGAAAGACTGGTTTATTAGTTTTGGTGGCATCGATCAACAAATAGATGTCGGCCAAGATTCTGGAGGATCTCCCTGGACCTCGTTGACTTATTTTACTTTTCCATGAATAAGGCAGGCAGAGTTGCAGTTTAATATCTCATCTGAAAGATAGAGCCTCTTGCAATCCTTCAGTACTACTCTAAATAGTCAAACTTGGTTGTATAAACAAGTCCTGTCTGGGGTTTGACCCCATTTAGGAGGCGAGAGATATCCCTGAACGAATCAGACACTTAATCAAACATTTCACCCAGTCCACAGTCAAATCTTAGTATATTCCTCCCTCAAGCACTCTATATTCAAATTCATACATCCAGCTCAATTTAGCTTTAAAAAAAAAAAACCACTTTGTTGAAGCAAGGAGTTTAGAATTATACCCTGGTTATTTCTGCTAATTGTTTAATCTCAGATACCTGTATTTGCAGGAAAGTGGATTAGAAGAGCAGCTCATTCAAGACTCTAAAAGCAGGGAGATAGCTCAAGGAGAAAAGGATTCCTCAGGTGAAAACTGATTACTCAAACTTTCTTCCCCTGTGAATCCAGTGACCCTACAGTAGAAAAGTTTCTTTAGTTCTTACAAAGAAGCTCCTTACACTAAACTAAGCCCAGAAATATGAAAACGTTGTTCCAAACACCTCTGTGTAATGACTGGGTCCACTAGAATTAAACACATCAGATATAGGAATATAGACCATCTGCAGTCCATCGGATCTGTCCCACTGTTTTAGGACAGGCTACCAAGCTTACCACAAGGGTAGCCAGAGAAGGTGGTTTCACCAGGACTGCCAACACCCTTGGATGGAATTTATTACACACACATTGCGGGCACATTGTGAGGGTATTTAATCAAAAGATTAACATTGTGTAAAGCAAAACGCTTTCATTAAATACCTTCAATAAAACACAGCAAATATAATCTGATGCAGAATTTGGATAACTGATTATTGCAATACCACAGGCGTTCCTGTGTCTGTGCGGGATTTCACATCAGTTTCTTGCAGCATTGTTGATAAACTAGGTATAAAATTGGTTCCTGCAGCCCAGTGAGAAAGACAGGTCCAGCAACACAAGCATAGCATATTTGGAGCTGGTTTAGCTCAGTGGGCTAGAGAGATGGTTTGTGATGCAGAACAAGGCCAGCAGTGCGGGTTCAATTCCCGTACCAGCTTAACCCGAACAGGCGCCGGAATGTGGTGACTAGGACACAACTTCATACTTGTGACAATAAAAGGTCATTATTATTAAATGGTACAGCAGTTATCATGGGGGATTTTAATCTACATGTCGATTGGTTTAACCAGATCGGTCAAGGCAGCCTTGAGGAGGACTTATGGAATGTATCCGTGATACTTTCCTAGAACAGTATGTAATGGAACCTACGAGGGAACAAGCGGTCCTAGATCTTGTCCTGTGTAATGAGACAGGATTGATTCATGATCTCATAGGGATCCTCTCGGAAGGAGCGATCACAATATGGTGGAATTTAAAATACAGATGGAGGGTGAGAAGGTAAAATCAAATACTCATGTTTTGTGCTTAAACAAAGGAGATTACAATGGGATGAGAGAAGAACTAGCCAAGGTAGAATGGGAGCAAAGACTTTATGGTGGAACAGTTGAGGAACAGTGGAGAACCTTCCAAGCGATTTCTCACAGTGCTCAGCAAAGGTTTATACCAACAAAAAGGAAGGACGGTAGAAAGAGGGAAAATCGACCATGGATATCTAAGGAAATAAAGGGAGAGTATCAAATTAAAGGAAAAAGCATACAAAGTGGCAAAGATTAGTGGGAGACTAGAGGACTGGGAAATCTTTAGGGGGCAACAGAAAGCTACTAAAAAAGCTATAAAGAAGTGTAAGATAGATTATGAGAGTAAACATGCTCAGAATATAAAAACAGATAGTAAAAGTTTCTACAAATATATAAAACAAAAAAAGAGTGGCAAAGCTAAATATTGGTCCTTTAGAGGATGAGAAGGGAGTTTTAATAATGGGAGATGAGGAAATGGCTGAGGAACTGAACAGGTTTTTTGGGTCGGTCTTCACAGTGGAAGACACAAATAACATGCCCGTGACTGATAGAAATGAGGCTATGACAGGTGAGGACCTTGAGAGGATTATTATCACTAAGGAGGTAGTGATAGGCAAGCTAATGGGGCTAAAGGTAGACAAGTCCCCTGGCACTAATGGAATGCATCCCAGAGTGCTAAAAGAGATGGCTAGGGAAATTGCAAATGCACTAGTGATAATTTACCAAAATTCACTAGACTCTGGGGTGGTCCCGGCGGATTGGAAATTAGCAAACATGACACCACTGTTTAAAAAAGGAGGTAGGCAGAAAGTGGGTAATTATAGGCCAGTTAGCTTAACTTCGGTAGTAGGGAAGATGCTGGAATCTATCATCAAGGAAGAAATTGCGAGGCATCTGGATAGAAATTGTCCCATTGGGCAGACGCAGCATGGGTTCGTAAAGGGCAGGTCATGCCTAACTAATTTAGTGGAATTTTTTGAGGACATTACCAGTGCAGTAGATAACGGGGAGCCGATGGATGTGGTATATCTGGATTTCCAGAAAGCCTTTGACAAGGTGCCACACAAAAGGTTGCTGCATAAGATAAAGATGCATGGCATTAAGGGTAAAGTAGTAGCATGGATAGAGGATTGGTTAATTAATAGAAAGCATAGAGTGGGGATTAATGGGTGTTTCTCTGGTTGGCAATCAATCAGCAGCTAGGGATCAGTGTTGGGCCCACAATTATTCACAATTTACATAGATGATTTGGAGTTGGGGACCAAGGGCAATGTGTCCAAGTTTGCAGATGACACTAAGATGAGTGGTAAAGCAAAAAGTGCAGAGGATGACTGGAAGTCTGCAGAGGGATTTGGATAGGTTAAGTGAATGGGCTAGGGTCTAGCAGATGGAATACAATGTTGACAAAGGTTATCCATTTTGGTAGAAATAACAGCAAACGTGATTATTATTTAAATGATAAAATATTAAAACATGCTGCTGTGCAGCGAGACCTGTGTGTGCTAGTGCACGAGTCGCAAAAAGTTGGTTTACAGGTGCAACAGGTGATTAAGAAGGCAAATGGAATTTTGTCCTTCATTGCTAGAGGGATGGAGTTTAAGACTAGGGAGGTTATGCTGCAATTGTATAAGGTATTAGTGAGGCCACACCTGGAGCATTGTGTTCAGTTTCGGTCTCCTTACTTGAGAAAGGACGTACTGGCACTGGAGGGTGTGCAGGGGAGATTCACTAGGTTAATCCCAGAGCTGAAGGGGTTGGATTACGAGGAGAGGTTGAGTAGACTGGGACTGTACTTGTTAGAATTTAGAAGGATGAGGAGGGATCTTATAGAAACATATAAAATTCAGGAAGGGAATAGATAGGATAGATGCGGGCAGGTTGTTTCCACTGGCGGGTGAAAGCAGCACTAGGGGGCATAGCCTCAAAATAAGAGGAAGTAGATTTAGGACTGAGTTTAGGAGGAACTTCTTCACCCAAAGGGTTATGAATCTATGGAATTCCTTGCCCAGTGAAGCACTAGAGGCTCCTTCATTAAATGTTTTTAAGATAAAGATAGATAGTTTTTTGAAGAATAAAGGGATTAAGGGTTATGGTGTTCGGGCCGGAAAGCAGAGCTGAGTCCACAAAAGATCAGCCATGATCTCATTGAATGGCGGAGCAGGCTCGAGGGGCCAGATGACCTACTCTTGCTCCTAGTTCTTATGTTCTAATGTTAGAGCCCAAAATTAAGACATTTCTGTTTGAAAGTGTGTCTGGACATCTCGAACATCTCATGTTACACATCATTCTACAGTCCTTACCTGAACTGAGCTTTGATATGGCTTGGACTGGGAGATCGGTTCCGGACTTCTTTTTCCTGTTTTTCCTTCAAGATCCTCTCAGCCAGCAAAAAGTAAGTGGCAGTGATGTGATTGTACTTGTTAGTTTCCAGGGCCCTTCGAAAATAAACAGAAACGTATTTGTTAACAACAAAACATTTGGTGCACATTGTTTGTGACAAACAAATTTACAAAAAGCTGCTACTTATTTGGAATTCCCTTCAAGCAATAACCATAATATATCAATTCTACAGATGCTATGTTGATAGTTACCTATTTATATAGATTTTATCCTATTTGCATACAGACTAGCACAACTCGCACGTAATCCATCAAATTTGAACAACACTACTGCATCATGAATTCATGGTTGTAGCCAAACCCAACAAACTGCAACCAAAACTGTAGCATATTTTGCACTAACAATGCTGCACATGAACAAAATCTCTCTCTCCTCCAGCTATTAAATGTACTAGAGAAAAGCCCCAACCCCCAAAGGGAGAGTTTTTATTACAGGTTTGTGTGAACTTAATCAAGGAATAGGTAAGCCTTACAGGCGAATCTCCCATGAGGTTCTACACACTAAGTCAGATAATAGGATTGTTATGCCATGTCCTGCAGAATGAGTGATTCCCCCCAGGTGGAGGTATCCTGAAGGTAACAAAACCTAACTGTTGTTAATTAAACATAATGCAAGATTAATCAGAGTTTAATCATGGTCCTCATTGAAAAAGCTGGAAATTTCTATTTCATGCGGAAGGTCAATGGTGCCCAACATGAACTCCTTTCTCTTTTCTAAAGAGAGCTCTCCAAATGTAATAAAGTGATGGAGAAAATATGGACTAAATGTAATGTTTTTACATAGCACATATATCTGTGCGCCTGTATTCTCATGTCCTAGACATCACAATCACATTGTTACAAATGCATAATAACCCTAAAAGATGACTTCCGGTGGCCTGGCACCACTAGGATGCTACCTGAACCCAACAAGCACATTAAATTGCAAAGATTCCTGATGGAATAACTAAGCTCAATAATTTTAATCTTCACAAGAACATAAGAATGAAGAGTAGTCCATTCAGCTCCACCATTCGAAAATAACTTGGCTGATCTAATTCTGGCCTCAACTCCACTTTCCGATGTGCTCCACATAGCCCTCGACTCCCTTGTTGGTCAAAAATCAAAGTTAGCCTTGAACATATTCAATGACCCAGCCTCCACTGCTCTCTGGGGAAAAGAACGTCATAGACTAATGACCCAGAGGAAAAAATTCTCATCTTAATCTTAAATGGTAGACTCCTACTTTTTAAACTGCACCCCCTAGTTCTGAACTTCCTCACGAAGAGAAAAATCCTTTCAGAATCCACCCAGTGATGCCCCCCTAGGGTCTTGTGTTTTATCATCATCTCTCATTCTTCTAAACTCTAATGGGTAGAGGCCAAATCTGTCCAAACTTTCCCCATAAACTGACCTCTTCATCTCAGGAATTAGTCGCGTGAACCGTCTATAATGCAATTATACCCTTTGTTAAGCAAGGAGACCAAACAGCAAACACTATTTCAGATGGGGCCTCATTACAGTCCGGTACAACTAGAGCAACACTTTCTATTTAAATACTCAATTCCCCTTGCAATAAACAACAACATTCCATTTACTGCCCGAATCACTTGCTGTGGGTTTCCTCAGGGTGCTCCGGTTTCCTCCCATAGTCCAAAGACGTGCAGGTTAGGCGGATTGGTCATGATAAATTGCCCTCAGTATCCAAAAAAAGGTAAGATGGGGTTATTGCGTTATGGGGATAGGGTGGAAGTGAGGGCTTAAGTGGGTCGATGCAGACTCGATGGGCCGAATGGCCTCCTTCTGCACTGTATGCTCTATGTATCTATGTTCCCGCATGTTGCATTGTTTGATTCATGTACCAGGACACCCAATTCCCTCTGTACTGTAGAGTTCTGTAAATTCTCTCTCATTTATAACAGACCGCTTTTCTATTTTTCCTGCCAAAATGGTCAAGTTGACATTATCTCACATTACTCTCTCTGCCAAGTTTTTTGCCCACTCATAAACGCTTATTGTCCTCTTGACAACTTACTTTCCTGTCTTTGTCATAAGCAAATTTAGCTACCATACATTTGTCCCTTCTGTTATATAGATTGTCGAGGCCCCAACCTTGATCCCTGTTGCACAACACTAGTTACAGTTTGCCAATCTGAAAAATGACTCATTTACCCCTACTCTCTGCTTCCTGCTAGCTAACTAATCCTCCATCCCTGTAATGTTTTGACCCCTGTTTTCACCTTTGATGTGGCACCTTATCAAATGTTTTTTGGAAAACCAAGTACACATGTACAGGTTTCCCTTTTATCCATGTTCACAGAATAGAATCATAGAATCCCTACAATGCAGAAGGAGGCCATTCGGCCCTTGGAAAGATCACCCTACTGAAGTCCACACATCCACCCTATCCCTGTAACCCAGTAACCCCACCTAACCTTTTGGACACTAAGGGGCCATTTAGCATGGCCAATCCACCTAACCTGCACATCTTTGGTCTGTGGGAGGAAACTGGAACACCCAGAGGAAATCCACGCAGACACGGGGAGAAAATGCAAATTCCACACAGTCACCCGAGGCCAGAATTGAACCTGGCTCCCTGGAGATGTGATGCAGAAGTGCTAACCACTGTGTCATTGTGCCACCCTTGTTGCTCATGTAATGTTGCTCTTTATTTTCTCAAAGAACTTTAATAAAATAGTCAAACATAACTTTGCTTTCACAAAACCACGGTGACTCTGCCTGATCTTATGATTTTCTAAATACCCCATTTCCTCTTTAACAATTCCCCTTTGACAAATGTTAGGCTAACTGGCCTGTAGTTTCCTGCTGTCTCCCTCCTTTCTCGAATAAAGGTGACACATCTGCAATTGTTGAGTTCAATGGGATCCTTCCAGAATCTAGGGAATTTTGGAAGATCACAGCTAATGGATCTATCTCTGCAGCCAGTTCTTTCAGAACTGAGGATGAAAGTCATCCTGGTCCAGTTGATTTGGCAGACGTTAGTTCTTAGTTTTCCCAGTAACTTTTCTGTAGTGATTGTAATTATTTTAAGTTCTTTCCTGCCTTCAACCTCTTGATTTTTAACTATTCTTGTTATTTTTTGTGTCTTCTACAGTGACAGATAGACACAAAATACAGTCAGTGCTTCAGCCATCTCCTTATTTCCCATTTTAATTCCCCAGTCTAACCCACTAAGGTACAAATGCACATTTTAGTTACTCTTTTCCTTTTTAAATATTTGCAGAAAATCTTACAGTCTATTTTAATACTCCTAGCTAGCTTTCCCTCAGTCTAATTTCTCCTTCACTTTTACAGTTGTTCTTTGCTGGTTTCTAAGAGCTGTCCAATCTTCTGACCTACCAATAATTTTTGCAGTATTGTACTTTTTCCCCAATTTAATACTATCCTTAACGTCCTTAGTTAACCATAGATGGTGCGTCTGTTTCTTTTGCTAAAAGTTATGAAATATCTCCTTAATTAAATGTCTGCCACTGTCCCTGTATTGCCGTCTCTTTTAATCTATTTTCCCAGTTCACTTTAGCCAACTCTTTTTCATACCCTTGTAATTTCCTTCAAGTTTAAGATACTGGATTTAAATCCGTACTTATTGCTGTCAAACCGAATGTGAAATTCTGTCATATTAAAATCACTGTTACAAAGAGGCTCCTTTATTATGACTTCTACCTTCAAGGGACAGCTTCACTCTAGCAGAATTAAGCTATAACATAATATATAGACAGGTTAGGTGAATGGGCAAAAACTTGGCAGATGGACTATAATGTAGGAAAATGTGAAGTTTTTTTGGTAGGAAGAATAAAGGAGCTGAATATTATTTAAATGGAGAAAACTGAAAAACAAAACAGAAAACTGCAGCAGAGGGTTTTGGGGGTCCTATTGCATAAATAACAAAAAGCTGGCATGCAAGTTCAGCAGGTAATTGGGAAGGCAAATGGAATGTTGGCCTTTATTTCAAAGAGAATGGAGTTTAAAAATAGGGAAGTCCTGAAAAAACTATTTTATACCACACCTGGAATAGTGTGAACAGTTAAGGAAAAATATACTGGCATTGGAGGCAGTCCAGAGGAGGTTCACTAGGTTGATCCCGGGAATGGAGGGATTTTGAGGTTAAGCAGATTGGGCCGTACTCATTGGAGTTTAGAAGAGTGAGGTGATCTTATTGAGACATATAGGATTTTCAGGGTGTTTGACAGAGTAGATTCGGAGAGGTTGATTCCCCCTGTGGGAGAGTCTAGGACCAGAGCCCATAATCTCACAGTAAGGAGTCACTCATTTAAGTCAGAGATGAGGAGAAATTTCTTCTCTCAAGAGGGTAGCAAATCTGTGAAATTCTTTACCGCAGATAGCTGTATAGGCTGGGTCATTAAGTATGTTCAAGGCTGATATAAACAGATTTTTAATCTGTAAGAGAATGAAGGGTATGGGGTTAAGGCAAGAAAGTGAAATTGAGGATAATAATTTCAGATCAGCCATGATCTCACTGAATGGCAGAACAGACTCGATGGGCCAAATGGCCTATTGCTTCTACTATTATAAAACTGCTAGGAACCCCCTCATCATGTCGTGAGAAATGTTAGAAACTACCATTATTTTTCATTTATTTCCGTGCAACTGTTGCATTTGAAACAGAACCAACTCTGACGTTTGGCTAAGTGGGGGAGCAAGCAAATATCTCTGCAAACTAATTTGCCCTCCACATCTCAGTCATGAATAAGCTGACCTATTCATTAAGTCAGCTTTTCTGAAAATATGAAGCGAGTTAAAAATAAGGATATTCGATGGAGGCCATCAACTTTTTAAACTGTAGATGTGAAAGTTGATCGCAGTTTTAGAAAGTTGAAGTTTTACTGATTATATTTTGTGGCTCCATGCTCTATCCTAGCTTTATTTTCTCATCTCTACTCGGTGGTGAATACTTTAAATAAGGTTTATGGTGGTGTAAGTTTTAATCTGCTCTCCCACAATATTTCATACGTACCTCAAAGAACATTGTGATATACTCCATTTAAGTACATTTTTGTTGTGGCTGCATTTCAATAGCCTTTAATCTTGTTAAATAGGTTGTTTTCAGAAAAAAATACACAACTCAGAAACTGATGTTGTGAGATATAAATGTTAAACTCATCAATGCCAGAAATTAAACTGTGTATGTATCGTAAATGATGTGTAAATGATACCCTCCAGAAAACAAAGCCAGTATTGGCCAAGACTTGCATTTTGTTCACCAGGCTTCCTCTGCACTTACTCAATAATGGTTTCTCGGTCTGCTATTTCACCAAGCACCATGCGCTGGATAATGCCATTGTGCTCCTCCTCTGAGAGGTTCTTGTAAGAGACAAGAGGGATGTTGCACTTGGTGGCAGGTGAGGGGTCAATTCCTAGTAGCCAGGGGTGGTCCTCAATCTCTTCCAATGAGGCTCTTCGCTTTGGATCTCTCTGCAGCATCCGATTAATAAGACTGTTGGAAAGTCATCAAATTAAACAGTTCAGAAACTTTGCCTTCAATTACTTAAATGAAACAATGGAAATACCCAAACATTGAGCAGCAGCACAGTAGTTGGAACGACTGAAAATGGAACTAAATGTGAGAAATGCTCAGAAAAACCCCCTTTGTGGAATTAACACAGAAGACAGGCCAAACCGGGATAGTAAAATTAAACTTGATGGAGCAGCGGGACAAAAAGTTTGATAAGCCTAGAGCTTTTTAAAATGGTAAACTTGATGTTCCTGTTGTGCAGATTAAACACAGGAATACCACGGTACAGAAAATACAAAATTTTCAGACATCTTAAAAATTGAATTTTCTAACAAAATTAATTCTGACGAGGACAGAACATCAGAGAAAGTGTCGAGGCCTGTCATTTTTGGAATTAGAGGAAATATTTAATGTATATAAAAGGCTGCTTTTAAAAATGCATTATTGGGAAGAGAACCCTCAAAAGAGTTGGAACTTCCTCATTTCCTGTCCTCATTCGAATGTAGAGAACAGATGAAAAACTGACGTAATAAAAACACATTGGTGCAATGCAATTTTGAATATTACTCGTGCTTTAAAACGATCTTGCTTCAGTTTAGCCACTATTCAAATATTAATAGCAAAGTGACAGGCAGATTGAAACATTTTAAATAACTTCCTCTTTACTCCTTTACCAATTTAACCTTCCATTTTGCTTTGCACACTATTTGGCCCATTTCTTTAAGTAAGTTATTAAGGCTTGAACTTAAAATGCCCGTTTTCCTTTCCACTTGCTCTCTCCCAAGGTGGATGGCTGGCTATTCGTACTGATGTTCAAACTTTACACTCACTACTGACAAAATAAACATTGCACTTGAGCCGAATCAAAGTTTCTCTCAGTGCTGGGAATCAGGCAAAAAAAAAGGGAACTGCAAGGAAGGGCAAGGACAGTGGTCTGTGTGTACAGAATGTGGAAATCATCTCCCACATCTTCACTCCAGGCATCTTTAAATTAGCCTCCAGCCCACCTTCAGAATGGCTGCCCACTTTAGAGATTCTGCATAAAATGGATAGATCTGTTCAAACCCGTCTGAGAGCCAAGGTCCTTTAGGCAAGTAGGACATAAAGTTTAAGAGTTACCATGAGTCACATCTAATTGGCATCTGAGTCTCATTTTGTCATAAATGACCATCTTTGAACTTTAATGCAGCTTATATTACAGCTCTTCCAAATACAGAATCTTATTGTTAAATATATTTACATCACTTAGAAATAGAGATGAATGTTGTTTCCACTTACTCCTTGCATTCTTTGGAGACGCGGGATGGTACTGTATATCTGCAGTCCATTATCATGGTCAGTGTCTCGCTGTCATTTGCTTCTTGAAATGGAGGTTGGCCACAAACCAACATGAACAGTATAACTCCCAGGCTCCAGATATCTGAAAAAAAGAGCCAGGGGTGGAAATCCTTAAAATGGAATTATACAATGGTCAGCATAGAATGAAACCATTTAGCATACCGTATCTGTGCCAGCTCTCTGAAAGAGCAACTTGGGTTAGTCCCTCTCACTGCCCCTTTCCCTGGAGCCCTGCAAATTTTCTCTCTTCAGTTATTTATCCAATTCACTTTTGATAACCACGATAGAATCTGCCTCCACACACTGCAAAAGGTTTTGCTGTTATAGGTCGCCGTTATTTCAATCACCTTACATCAGTGTTCTCTGGTGCTCGACTCTTCCGCCAATCAGTTCCTCCCCATCACTCTGTTTAGACCCCTCGTGATTTTGAATACCGCAATCAAACCTCCACCCACTCTTCTCTTTTCTAAAGAGAACAATCTCGGCAACGCCCATCTCTCCATGTAACTGAAGTCCTTCATTCCTGGAACCATTCATGTAAACATTTTGTGCAATCTCCCTAAAGCTTCCTCAAGTGTGGTGCCTAGAATTGGACACAATACTTCAGTTGAGGCCAAACGAGTGTTTTGTAAGGTTAGTTATAACATCTGGGCTTTTGCCCTTTTTTTATGTCTCTATTTATAAAGCCCAAGGTCTGTATGCCTTTTTAACCACCATCTAAACCTGCCCGGCCACATTCAATAATTTTGTAGATACTCCCAGGTCTTTCCCCCCTGCAACAGTTTTAGAATTATACCCTTTATTTTATATTGTCTGTTCTGGTTCTTTCCATCGAAATATATCACTTCACACTTCTCTGAATTAAATTTCATCTGCTACCTGTCCACCCATTCCTCCAGCCTCTTTGTGTCCTCTTGAAGTCCATCACTATCCTCCTCACAATGTTTCCAGGTTTTGTGTCAAATGCGAATTTAAATTGAGCCCTGCATGCCCACATCTAGGTTATCAATATATAATTCCGAAAAGTACTTGTTCTAACATTGACTCCCAGGAAACCCAAAACAGCAGCCACTCACCACTATTCTGTTTCCGGTCACGCAGCCAAATTGCATGCATGCTGCCAATCTCTTATATTCCAACGGTTTTAACTTTGCTAGCAAGCCTGTTATGTGGCACTTTTATGAATTGCATTTCATCAACAAAAAACTAAAATAGTCTGCATGATGCAAAACTATGAATGTACATTTAGAAAACAAGTTCTGACAGATGTTTTGGTTCGCTTGTCAAAATTTAAAATTCTACACTTTAATTTGTGTAATATTTGCTTTAATACACATACCAGTATTATACCATTCTAATTGCAAACATTGTGAAGTTGCTCTAACAGTAATCATCACTGTTCCGAATTGGAAAATAAATTTCTGACAGAGGCGTGTTGAAATTTAAGGGCAGAGACAAATTAGCTCAGAAAATAAGCTCCCCACTCGTGGTAGACCCATAAGCATCGGTACTTCAAGATAGTTCAAAACCACACACTCCACATAAAAATCAAATTTGAAAAAATAAAATCTGCAACATAACTCTATTGTTGCAGCCATTCAAGTGGATACAGTATGAGAATTTGGACCACTGCCCATGCTAGCTAGCTCTCTTTTCCCTCTCAGGCTTTGATTTCAAGGTTCAAGTTATCTAATTCCCTCAAGTCGATTAGTGTTGCAACTCATTGTAGTGATTGGTGGTATTCGTAAATAATCATTATTCCCCTGTAATTTCCAGGAGAAAGAAAATGAAGGGGTTGCATAGGGAGAATGCAGTGACTGTATAAAGGACCGTACTGATCAACCTTCCCTCACTTGCAAGAACAAGAAATGATCAAGAGCTATCATGCTGCAGTAGAATGTTTAGCCTGCTTTCAGGAATGGCTGGATGAGACCCTTCAGCAAATGCCCAGAGCTCCAAAGCCATATTAATGCATCTCGAAATAGTAAATTTCAGGATATTATGGACATAATTACACCTAAAGCCATCCATTCAGAACCTTTAGATGTTAAAAACGAATAATGAAATATATTATTTTGAGGGGGATTGTGAGGAGTACGTTAATACGTAGTGAATAAGTTCCACTCACCCGTCACGCCTGGTCTTAGCTAGCACAACAGTATTGATTTTAAATGCCTCATCCTCATCAACAAAACCTTCCATAGTTGTGCCACCCAACATTGAAATGCATACACCACTTAGCACAAAATGATCAGGAGCCACCCAAGATTGCTCAAATTCCTTCATTCAGTCAGTTTCATGGCACTTGTCAATTTACAAATGGTAGCTTTGAAAAATAAGCAATTTCTTTCACTTGCTCGGTTTTCTGCTGATCACTTGTGCCCACTGGTACTTTGCTATATTTTGGAATCATTCGCATGTAGTAGTGAATTAGTTACTCAAATTGGTAACTTCATAGACATTTGCTTATTTCAGACAGTCAATCATTACATTTTACCCAGGGTACACGTGATGTCTGAAGTGAGGTGCATGAGAGATGCCTCTGAAAACAATAGACTCAGATTTAATTAGAACAGATCTCATGCTGTCCACAGGAAACCCAAATTAAACATCTATTTGACATTGATAATGCCTTAGTACTGGTTTAGTTGAATGAAACCAACTAAAATCCCTCTAATATTCTATAACATTAAAGGTTTTATCGAAAGCACTGGGATCAGCTGTATACTTAAGCTGCTGATCCCTGTAAAAGCAAAGAAGAAATCTCTTTAAATCAGACTGTCAGCTTAAATAGGCAGTAATGCCATCCTAACTGGTAAAGACATCCCTTCTTCAATGCAGGCAGCTTTTGGTATTAGAGGCAATTGAAACTTATCTACTACTAATTACTCATTTCAGGATCTGTAAGGCTGGTCAGTTAATAAATAGCATTCTCACTTCCCAATCAGAAAGTTGTGGGTTGAATCCTTACTATAAACCCAAACATAGAATCTGTTACATTGGTGTTGGGAGTGCTGTACTGTTGAAGGTGCCATCTCAAATGAGATGCTAAATTCCATCTGGTTGCTCGGGTGGACATAAAAATGCCAGAGTGGCCTGGCCAACATTTCTCTGTAAACTGTCTGCCACAATGATCAACTGAACAACTGCGCTTCAAAATATTGCTTCAGAATTTTGGAACATTGCAAGGGCACAAAGCTCTAAACAAATGACATGTTTGTATTTAACAGAGACAGTGGGGCAATCTATTATGTTGCCCACCGAGCTGGAAACTGACAGGATTGTATTAGCTTCCCAGTTTACATCTCCAGTTGCCACCACTTCACCCCTAACTGGTTTCATCTCCTATTGACTTCAATGGAAAGCAAAATCAACAGGCTGTAAAACTCACAGGAACTAGAAATACAAGCCCTTCAAGCCTTTTCCTCCAATATCATGACGGAGGGAGGCTGGGCGGAGGGAGGCTGGGCGGAGGGAGGCTGGGCGGAGGGAGGCTGGGCGGAGGGAGGATGGGCGGAGGGCAGGGCACCAGGTTAAAGTCCAACAGGTTTATTTGAAATCACAAGCTTTCGGAGCGCTGCTCCTTCATTAGGTGAAGTCAAATAAATATAATTTAAAATTTAAATAAAATTAAAAATTAAATTAATATTCAAACACTCTGCTCCCACTGCCTTTTGAGGAAGAGTTTTAGAAGTTCACGAGCCTCAGAAAAAAATCTCGTCTGTCTTGAATGAGCGACCTGTTGCCTTTTAAAAATGTTCCCCTAGTTCAAGATTCTCTGACAAGAGGAAACATCAGTTTTATATCTACCCTATCAACGCCCCTCAGGATCCTAAGGTTTGGATCAAATCGCCTCTTACTCTACTAAACTCTAGCGGATACAAACCTAATCTGTCTTACCTTTCCTTGTAAAACAACCTGCCCATTTCTGGTATTAATCCAGTAAAACATGTCTGAAGGAGACGAATACTGTAGACAATACTCACAGATGTGGTCTCACCAATGTTCCGTTCAACTGAAACACAACTTTCCTACCTTTGTAATAAATTCCCCCAACAATAAATGATTACATTCTATTAGCTTTCCTAATTACTTGCTGTACCTGTATACCAGCCTTTTGTTATACATGCACAAGGCCACCCAGATCCCTCTGCACCTCCAAGCTCTGCAATCTCTTACCAATTAGATAAATAAGCTTTTTTATTCTTCCAGCCAAAATAGACAATTTCACATTCACCACATTATACTCCATTTGCCAGATTTTTTGCTCATTTAATCTATGCCCTTTTGTAGCCTCCTTATGCCCTCTTCACAATTTACTATACTACCTATCTTTGTGCCATCAGCAAATTTAGCAATCATACTGTCAGTTCTTTCAATCCCTTTATCCAAGTCATTTGTATAAATTTTGAAAATTTTAGGACCCAGCACTGATCCCTGTGACACACCACTCGTCACATCCTGTCAACTAGAAAAGATTCACTTATACCTACTCTCCTTCCTGTAGCTGGCAAGGCCAGCCTTGACTGTCCATCCCAATACAACTGAGTGGCTTGCTGGGCAATTTCAGAGGGCAGTTAAGGGTCAGCTACATTGCTGTGGGTCTAGAGTCACATAAAGGCCAGACTAGGCAAGGACAACAGATTTCATTCCCTAAAGGACATTAGTAACCCAATGGGTCGTGATAATGGTTGAACCACGTCATAAATGCTCCTTCCGTAGCCATCAAGTCTTGGGGTGGGAATTGAACCTGGAGCTTCTGGGGTGCTTTCTACTAAGCCCCAATACCCTAGGATCCAGTGAATTGCCATACACAATGAGGTTTGACTGCTAAGAACGTAGCTTGATTCAAGTACAGACCAATGGGATGAAAATCTGCTCAGTCAGTAGTTTGCACAGCCCAATGAGCTTTGCAGTTTAAAATTTAGTTCCTGGTGTTAACTGACACTAACTGCAAATCTGACTCAAGAAAAGCACAGAATAATTAAACTTATGATTTTTTAAGTTAAAGGGCTCAGGCACGTTATTGGGACAGAGTAAATGGAGCTATACTCTGCCCATGTTAAAATTGACCTGCAAGTGTATAATGCTGACAATTTAGCTTACAAGCTTAAAAAGACACTAATGTACCTGATATTAAAAATTGAGCACTGTATACCAAAATATGAACTGATCAATTTATCGACATGCAAAATTTTGAAAAATATTTTCAGAATGTTAGATAACCAGTTATGTAGGTTGTATTCTGTATTCTCTCCTCAGATACGTAGTCAGGAACACCCATGGCAATTTAACAAGTTAGAACAGCCATGCACCACAAGAACAGACTCATGCTAACTGTAGCTAACCCACCTCTAATAACAAAACATGTAGTACATTCCAACCACACCTCTAACAATACCTCAAACAGGGTATTTTGCAACAGGGAAATTAAAGTTACACCATGTGGAACTCCCATTCTGGAGACGGTGGCTCTTCCACATATGTAAGCTAATTACTCAGTTTTGTAATTCACTATTTGACACCAACAGCTCCTTTGAGTGCTTTCAAAAAATAGTTTTACCAAAATTCACTGCCCATAGTCCGCATTTTTTTAATGCTCCTGATTAATGCCAGACTCCAGCAAGTGCCTTCCCAGTTTCAATACTGTTTTGACAGTAGAGGACAGCAGAATAAATTGAGTTCTAAACTGAAGTCTACACATGCACTACCACCAGGTATTACCAAATGTCAATCAGTACTATTATTCTCTTACTTTTAGTGTCCAATAGCCACATTGGTTGAGCTCAGCTAATTCAACAGAGTAGTGATAAAGAAGCATTTGCTATGAAGTAACCAAATAACTTGTTTTAGTAATTAAAGCTGTAGCCTTCCAATCTGTCTCGTTCAACTATTCACTGAAGAAATAGTCAGTTAAATAACAAATGATTGCATCTGCGTTCCTATGTACAGTGGAACTGTGGATTTCACTGCTACAAAAAATATTCGCACACTAGCTATCTGTGGCTAAAAGCTGGCTAATTAGGTGCCTGATTAAGTAATTTAAAAAAGGTAACACACCAACACTGGGTGTTTATCTCAATACTAATTCACAGGCTGTATACATGTGCCCTTTAACCTTTTGTGTATTTGAAAAATGATAACAGAAAGAAAAAGAGGATGTTTTATGATCATTGTGGGTTCCTTGGTTACCAAATGGTAGTAGATATGTTAAGTAAATATACAAGTAAACGTATTCGCCAAAGCAACACCTATGGCTAGTTAGCAATATCTGTAGGGACAACATTGTTTCAATCCTCTACGTAATTACCGTGCAGCAATTAATTTATTTGCACCTTTGTAATAGAACAGTTGTACAACTGGACACATTGTGGTCTCAAAAAGGCTGCAAAGAAACTGAAGAGAGAAATTAGTTGTATTCAACACCAAAAACACAAGCGCTTTCAAAAATTAGTTTTACCAAAATTTACTGGCCCTAGTCCACATCTTTTATTTATGCTCCCGATTGATGCCAGACTCCAGGTAAAGGGCTTTCTTGGAGGACAGCTGGTTTATTTACTAAGCAAACACATGTAGAAAAATCGGAAGAAGGATATTATGTGGATAGGTTTTGAAATACCCTAAATTTCAGGTCCACTCAGCCTATTCTCACAGATGCAACAGTTGCATCAGAAACACAGATTCTCAGAAACACCTGTGGCATTTTAACAAGTTAGAACAGTCATGCAGCAGAAGTGACTCACACTGTCACTAACGCCCCTCTAATAAAACACAACTGTAGTACATTCCAACCACACCTGTAACAATACCTTAAATGAGGTATTTTGCAACAGGGAAATGAAAGTTACACCATGTGGAACTCCTACATTCTGGAGAAGGTGGCGCTTGAGCACGTCGGCGAATTACTCAACTTTTGTACTTCACTCAGATATTGGACACTAACATCTCCGTTGAATGAGCATGTAAGTACCCAATACTCTGCCCCTAAATAGCATATCTGCACCTCACAATCTTTGTTAATGGCACATGGCTAGTGAGAGGCAAGATGCAACTGTTGCAAATACTGCAAGGAAATAAATCCCTTGAGCCCATCTCTGCACCACATGATTTTCACTGACTCATCAGATCAGCAGGGTAAGAGAGGCTGGGGGGGGGGGTGCAGGGGTGGCATATAGGTTATACAATTATTTTAGGCATTCTGGTTATGAGAAGGCAACACTGATATAACAGGCTAATTAATACAAAAGATGGAAAGATCGAAGATAGACTACCCAAGTGTGGACTATCTGGGTAGAGTAGAGCTGGTTTACTTATTAAGCAAATACACATACAGAAATCAGATTAAGGATATTATCTGGATGGTTTTTAAAGTACTCTTTGGATTTTGAAATACCCTAATCATTCAGGATCAAATACGAAGCAGGTGAACCAGGTTTGAAATGGCAGACAGTACTATCTCCCAGACAGGGCACTTTTCATCGTCCAATGGCAGGTATATGATTTCACTAATAAGCCATGGAAATCATTCGATAGGACATATTTATCATATCATTTCCAATTAGATACACATATCTAGCTCCTTTTTTGAAGAAATTGACGTTTTTATTGTTTTTGCTAAGAGTCCGCCTACACATCCACTAACCTGCAGAACTTTCCACTTTTCTTACCCGAATTGGAGGATTGTTAATTTTTAACTTCTCGCTGGTAGTTTGTGCTCAATCTCTATCAAAAACTGCTTATATCTAATAATAATAATCTTTGTCACAAGTAGGCTTACATTAACACTGCAATGAAGTTACTGTGAAAAGCCCCTAGAAGCCACATTCCGGTGCCTGTTCGGGAACACTGAGGGAGAATTCAGAATGTCCAAATTACCTAACAGCACGTCTTTCGTGACTTGTGGGAGGAAGCCGGAGCACCCGGAGGAAACCCACGCAGACACAGGGAGAACATGCAGACTCTGCACAGACAGTGATCCAAGCCGGGAATCGAACCTGGGACCCTGGAGCTGTGAAGCAACAGTGCTAACCACTGTGCTGACATGCTGCCCAGTACAAGTATCTGCATTTTAAAGATTTGGGTCATGATCCATTTTTTTCGCAAATGAAGGCGAATGAAAACAGGTCTACACCAGGACACGCCCAAGGCCCATGAAACATCCTTTACTTCCATACCCAAATACTCAGCAATCTTACTCCTTGCTGTACACCACTCAAATTCATAAATATTACATGGTAGGGATTGATGGTAAATACACAGCAAAATTAGGTTTCATCTTTGGTCATTTTATATTGCAAGTAAGTGCACAGCTAAATTGTGACTCCTTTGGTTTTACTTTCTTGATCAGAATAATCTGTGGTTAAGTTTATGGTCAACTAACCCAGCAAACACAAGAGGTGATCGTCTCCCTGGACGCAGAAACGGCCTTCGACAGAGTCGAATGGAAATACCTCATAGAGGTACTGGAGCGGTTCGGGCTGGGAACAGGGTTCACCGCTTGGGTAAAGCTCCTATACAACGCTCCCATGGCGAATGTACGGACCAACAATACCAACTCCCAATACTTCCAGCTGCACAGGGGCACCAGACAAGGATGCCCACTGTCCCCGCTGCTGTTCGCACTAGCAATCGAACCGCTAGCAATCGCGCTCAGGGCAGCAAAAAATTGGAGGGGGATCCGAAGGGGAGGTAGAGAGCACAGAGTCTCACTCTATGCGGATGATCTGCTCCTTTATATCTCGGACCCACAAAGCAGCATGGACGGAATCATCGCGCTCCTGAAAGAGTTTGGAGCCTTCTCGGGCTACAAATTCAACATGAGCAAAAGTGAGATCTTCCCAGTACACCCGCAAAGGGGGGGGTGGGGGGTGGGGAGCAGCACTAAAGGGGCTGCCGTTCAAACAAGCCCAACATAAATTCCGCTACCTGGGGATCCAAATAGCCCATGACTGGAAAGGGATCCACAAATGGAACCTCACCAGCCTGACAGAGGAAGTTAAAAAGGACCTGCAAAGATGGAACACACTCCCGCTCTCCCTCGCGGGGAGAGTCCAGACGATCAAAATGAACGTACTGCCCAGGTTCCTCTTCCTGTTTAGATCCATTCCGATCTACATCCCCAAGGCCTTTATCAAAGCGCTGGACAAACTTATCATGGCGTTCGTATGGGGGGGTAAAAATGCTTGGATACCAAAGAAGGTCCTACAAAAAACAAAATCCAGGGGGGGGCTAGCCCTCCCGAATCTACAATTCTACCACTGGGCGGCAATAGCCGAGCGAGTAAGGGGATGGATCCAGGAGCCAGAAGCCGAGTGGGTGCGTGCGGAGGAGGCCTCCTGCATGGGAACCTCCCTCCGGGCCCTCGCCACGGCAGCACTCCCATCCCCACCCAAAAAACACTCCAGCAGCCCAGTGGTGACAGCCACCCTCCAATCCTGGAACCAACTGCGGCAGCAATTTGGCCTGTACAAAATGTCGGACAAGGCTCCCATCTGCAACAACCATAGGTTCAAACCAGCACTGACTGACACCACCTTCAAAAGGTGGAGACAGGACGGGGGGACACTGACAGTCAGGGACCTATACACGGACGACAGGATCGCAACACTGGACGAACTGACAGAGAAATTTCAGCTAGCTGGGGGGAACGAGCTACGGTACCTGCAGCTCAAAAACTTCCTACAAAAGGAGACAAGGACGTACCCACAACCGCCACGACAGACACTACTGGAAGACCTACTGGACGCAAGTATCCTAGAGAAAGGGAACTGTAGTGACATGTATGGCCGACTGGTAGATAGGGACGACACCGTACTGGACGCAACAAGAAGGAAATGGGAGGACGACCTGGGGATGGAGATAGGGTGGGGACTCTGGAGCAAAGCACTGCATAGGGTCAACTCCACCTCCACGTGCGCAAGGCTCAGCCTGACGCAACTAAAAGTGGCACATAGAGCCCACTTAACGAGAAACCGTATGAGTAGGTTCTTCCCGGAGGTGGAGGACAGATGTGAGCGGTGCCAAAGAGGCCCGGCCAACCACGCCCACATGTTCTGGTCTTGCCCCAGACTTGTGGAGTACTGGACAGCCTTCTTCGAGGCTATGTCCAAAGTGGTGGGGGTGAGGGTGGAGCCATGCCCGATAGTGGCGGTCTTCGGGGTTTCAGACCAGCCAGATCTATTCCTGGGGAGGAGGGCGGACGCCCTTGCCTTTGCCTCCCTGATCGCCCGCCGTAGAATCCTGTTTGGCTGGCGGTCAGCAGCACCGCCCAGAGCTGCAGACTGGCTGTCCGACCTCTCGGAATCTCTCCAAATGGGGAAAATCAAATTCGCCATCCGAGGGTCGGACGACGGCTTCCACAGAACGTGGGAGCCATTCATGCAACTGTTCCGGGACCTGTTTGTGGCCAACGTACAAGAGGAAGAATAGTCGGGTGGCCAAGAATCAGGGGAAAATGGACGGGAATCGGGGGAGGGTAGCCGGGGGGGAGGGGGGGGGGGGGGGGGGTTACGGGCTCGTTATGGGGGTTTGCTGGCAAGCCAAGGCCCAAAACCAAACTATAAATAAATGCCTATAAACATGTGCCTCGGCCATATTGGGGAATGTAAAATATGTATGCTGGCTAAAGGGGGCGGCCACAATTGTTGTTATGAAGATGCTTACCTGTAAATATTCATGTTAAATTTTTGTGTTTTCTCTCTAATAATTTGTAATTTGTCATATATAAAATATGAAAACTCAATAAAAAACATTTATAAAAAAAAAACTAACCCAGCAAAAGAACTGGAAAAATGGCCCAAAATGAATATTATGAGTGAAAGACAGCAAAGAGATGTAACAGAAAAAGAAGTGTCCTCAGGTCACCACCAGAAACAGCCATTAGAATTAAACAGATGCATGATTCAGAGTGACCTTCATACAATAATATGGTTCTCTCAGCATGGAGATATTTTTACCCCTGATTGCAAGACAAAATGACAAAGGGTGACTGAGTCCAACTACAAAAGGCCAGAGATTACTCTTTGTTTTTGGTTATAAGCCACAGAAGATAATTGTAACCTTGCAGAAATGACAGGCTGCATTCTCCAATTTTGGGGCTATGTCCGGAGGATCCATGGTGTTTTACATGGGAAAAATCGGTGCGACCCCAGCACCGATCCTCCAACCGGAGGGAGGCTAGCACCCGCGCCACTTAAAACGCACGGCCTTCACCTGAAGAATTACTGGGTCCATGCCGCACATGCGCACGACGACGACCAGCAGTGGTCGCGCCGAACAACCTGGTGGTGGCTGTACACAGACCTGACCTGCAAGATAGTGCCCCCCTGGACACCCCGTGGCCAGCCCCCACCAAAGCACCCCCGGCCAGCAGCACAGCTCCCGCCCGACTGTTGGCGGCGCTGGACAGTCCGCAGCCGTCACGCCGGGTTCTCGACTGCTGAGACCATGAGTCAACCGCACGGTCGGGAACTCGGTCTATCCGAGATGGAGCATCGGGAGAGGGCCTTCAGGTAACGTCCTGAGGCCGTCACAACAGCGTGCTCCTCGATGATGCCATTTTGGAGGGGGTGGAGCATCCGAAAACAGGCACCGCCCCGATTCCATCGTAAAAAGGAATTCTCTGCCCGATCGCCAATTACAAAACCGGCATCGTGGAACGGAGAATCCCGCCAGACATCTTTGCTCTTCCCAAATGTGCCTCTAGTTGGGTCACCAGTTAAGTAGTCCTGGTATTTTTCCCGAAACGAGATGTCTACTGGTTCAATATTCTAGCCAAACACATCCAATGTAATTACAGCAGCATTTTAATGGAGTCTTTGATACTCCATTTGAGAGATCAATTCTACAGCAGGTGACCTGCAGATAGCATCACTTCTGGCACCCTTGATCATAGCAAAATCTTACGTCTGTACAACACTAAACCACATCATTGCTATTGGGCCTCTACATAAATCACCCATACCCTAGGAATACCTAGGTCAAAGTTAAGAGCAGAGAGGCCACTCAGTACCTTGAGTCTGTTTCAACATTCAATGATATTATGGTTAACTTTGAATCCATATTCTTTAATATCTTTACTGAATACAAATCTTAATCTTTAAAAAGTTCAACTCACCCAACATTTGGAGAGGAGAAAGAGTTCCAGATTACCAATTTTCTTTGTATGAAAAACTGCTTCCAGATTTCACTTCAGAATGGATTGGCTATGCTAAATTGCCCTGTGTCCAAAAAGGTTAGATGGGGTTACTGGGTGGGGAGGGTAGGGTGGAGGTGTGGGTTTAGATAGGGTGCTTTTTCCAAGGGCCGGTGCCGACTCGATGGACCAAATGGCCTCCTTCTGCACTGTAAATTCTATGATTCTATGATATCCCTCAAACCTAAATTGATGGGAATACCCCATTGCAGCTCCAGTTTATTCAGCCAACTTTTTAACAAGTATTTTTTATTGGTTTTGAATTTATAACATTGCCAGGAACATCACACAGTAATAAAGATATATTTATCGTTGGTATACGAGAAATAATTGGAATATAAACAGCTATGCGTACAACGGTAATGCGTCTACAGATGCGGGGGCCCCAACTTTGGGACCCCAGTGATTTATTACTCCAACCTGCCATATTAACTTTATACATGTTGCCTTCTGGCATTAAAACATACCAGGGATGTGTTTGCTGCTACCTGGGTGTACCTTGGGTTGTTGTGATCACACCCATGTGCTTCCTTGCCATTGTCCCCCCCCCCCAACCCCCTCTGCCTTGCTTGCCCTGTATCCCGCTTGGTTCAACCCCCCCCCCCCTCCTCTCCCTTATTAATTGCTGGTCACAAATAAGTCTGTGGTGAAAACCTTTCTCCGATCTTCAAATGGAGAATTTTATTATCCTTTCCAATTTACAGCCAGTCCGCAACCTTGGGTGGAGCTGCTAATCTCCAGCTGATCAGGAAGGCAAAGGCTAGGACGTCTTCCCCTTCCTCCGTAAAGAGTTCTGGCTACTCTAATACCCCAGACACCGCCATTAGTGGGCATGGCTCCAACCTCACAACCTTGGACATTGCCCCGGAAAAGGTGGTCCATTACCTGACAAGTCTGGGGCAGGGCCAGAACATGTGGGTGTGGTTGGTCGGGTCTCCCTGGCACTGCTCGCATTTGTCTTTCACCTCTGGGAAGAACTCACTCATGTGGGTTCTGGACAAATGCACCCTGTACACAACCTTCAGCTGCGATAGGTTCAGCACTGCGCACGAGGTGGAGTGCACCCTATGCAGTGCTTCGATCCAGTTTTCCCCCAATCCATGCTCAGCTTCTCCTGTGTCTCATCCAGTGGCGACTGTATCTCTTCTAGTAGTCGCCAGTACATGTCAGCACAGCTACCATCCCCTAGTTCACCCACAGTTAGAAGTCTGTCCAGTAGGGAGTGTCCTGGTAGCTGGGGGAACGTAGCTGTCTCCCTGTGGAGAAAGTTCCTTATTTGCATGTATTGGATCTTGTTCCCTTTCGGGAACCGGAGCTGTTCCCCCAGTGTCGCTACTCTGCCACCCATGTATAGATCCCCTATTATCGCCACCTTTTGAAGGAGATGGCTATCTTTGCAGGGTTAAATCTATGGTTTTTGCAGATGGGGCCATGGTGGACATTGCAACCAGCCCAAAGTGGTGCCCGAGTTGATTTCATGTTCGCAGTGCGGCCACCACCACTGAGCTTGAGTACTTGGCTGGGGTGAATGGGAGTGGAACCATGGCCAGTGCTCAAGAGGCTCACCTCCGTTTTTACCCATTCCACTCCTGGCTCTTTGACCCATCCCGTACTCTTTCTGCGGTGGCTAACCAGTAGTAGAATAGAAGATTTGGAAGTGCAGAGCCCCCCATATTCCTCCTTCTCTGTAGGACACTCTTGCAGTTCCTAAAGTTTTCACACCTCACACAAATGGCATGACTGATTTTGTCTACTTTGGTGAAGGAGGCCTTGGGGATAAAGATTGGGAGCGATCAGAACAGCAAGAGGAACCTTGGCAGTATGTTCATCTTAATTGTCTGCACTCTGAGGAGTGCAGCCTTCCCGTACCAGCCTCCCCGGACAGGCGCCGGAATGCGGCGACTAGGGGCTTTTCGCAGTAACTTCATTTGAAGCCTACTTGTGACAATAAGCAATTTTCATTTCACTCTCCCCGCAAGGGAGGGCGGGAACGAGTCCCACCTCCATAGGTCTCTCTTTATCTCCTTCATCAGACTCAACACGTTTCATTTGTGGATCCATGTCCAGTCGTGGGCTATTTGGATCCACAGGTATCGGAATTTAGTTTGGGCCAGCTTGAACGGCATTTCCCCAGCTCTGCTCCCCCTCGATCCGCTATATTCTTCTCTGCTTCTCGTGGCTGAGGTCTGGATCATCCTCTCCTGATTCTTGCTGCTTTTACTGTTTTTCTGGTTCTGTGGCTGGTTTGAGGGCATTTCCTCAGGTGGTTGTTTGTTTAGGGTATGGGGGAGGGTGAGTGTTGTTGTTTCGGTGTCCGATTTACAGGTTATAAGGGCCTGATTTAAAGTTCCCAAAGGAGAGCCACCCTTTGTGCTACTGTTCAGCACATTGCCACCACTGGAAGTCTATTCTGCCAAATCTACACTTTGCCCCAAGGCCAATATTCACTGAATGATGCTGTACCCAAACGGATTGCAGTTTTCCAGATGGGGCCTGACCGAAGTTTTAGACAACTGGAAGCATAGCAAATCCTCTATTGTATTCCAAACCCCTCAAGATAAATGCCAACATTCCATTAGCCTTCTTGATTACTTTCTGTACCTGCGAATAAGCTTTTAATGATTTGTGTATCCACACAATGTGCTTGACACGTGCAAAATGTTTATGAAGTTATACAGGAAGAGATGGAGAGATACTTATGTAATCTCTACATTCAAATTAGGGGGCCTCATGGTAGCATGGTGGTTAGCATCAACGCTTCACAGCTCCAGGGTCCCAGGTTCGATTCCCGGCTGGGTCACTGTCTGTGTGGAGTCTGCACGTCCTCCCCGTGTGTGCGTGGGTTTCCTCCGGGTGCTCCGGTTTCCTCCCACAGTCCAAAGATGTGCGGGTTAGGTGGATTGGCCATGCTAAATTGCCCGTAGTGTAAGGTTAATGGGGGGATTGTTGGGATACGGGTTACGTGGGTTTAAGTAGGGTGATCATTGTTCGGCACAACATCGAGGGCTGAAGGGCCTGTTCTGTGCTGTACTGTTCTATGTTCTATGTTCTAAAGTCAGAACCAGGAAACCACAGGCACATGAATTTCACCTCAATTATAGGCAAATTGCTCAAAGGTATTATTAGAGATATGCTATATCACATATCATAGAAAGAGCAAGGTTTTTTTTCAGAATCCCAACCTAGCTTCAAAAAGGATTACCAATTTCAACAATCACATCAAATTTTTCAAAGCAGAAACACAATTGATAGATTTCCAGTGATCATTGTGTATCTTGATTGCCATAAAGGGCCTTCATAAAGCCTTTCACAAGAGGTTGCTAAATAATATTCCATCTTCTGAGATTGCTGGGCAAACCCAGGGTTTAATAATAAAGCGATTGCATTCACATACAAGGTTGTTATTAATGGTAGCAGCTTTGCGTAGGGAGCTGGCAACTAGCGGTGTCTCACAGGAATCTTCATTAAGCCAGTTTCTCTTCATTTGTACTAAAACTCTGGATGCAGAACGCAAAGATGCATGTGGTAGTTGGTACCTTAGACAAATTAAATAACCTGCAACAGGATCTAGATGCATTGGGGAAATGGGTCCAGTGTATGACAGAGGTCTTCCAAGGTAAGCAAGAGCCACACAGTGCACTGGATTCGGTTAATACCATGGTAAACAAATGACATGAGGTTGGCTGCTCAAGACTGAAAAGAATGATTTGAAACACTATTAGTATATAACTGGTAAGCAGGCAGGGAAGAGCTTTAGGTACCTAGGGGTCCAGGTGGCTGGGAGCTGGGGGGCCCTGCACAAACTCAACCTCACAAGGTTGGTGGAGCAGATGGAGGAGGAGTTTAAGAGGTGAGATATGTTACCGCTGTCATTGGCGGGGAGGGTGCAGTCCGTTAAGATGACGGTGCTCCCGAGGTTTCTGTTCCAGTTCCAGTGCCTCTCCATCCTCATCCCGAAGGCCTTTTTTAGGAGGGTCAACAGGAGTATCACGGGATTTGTGTGGGCGCATGGAACTCTGAGGGTGTGAAGAGTGCTCCTGGAACGAGGCAGGGATTTGGGGGGGGGGGGGGGGGGGGGGGGGGGGCAACCTCTGTGGGTACTATTGGGCTGCCAACACAGCGATGGTGCGTAAGTGGGTAATGGACGAGGAAGGGGCAGCATGGAAGAGGATGGAGATGGCGTCCTGTGTGGGCTCGAGCCTGGAGGCGCTGGTAACGGCGCCGTTGCCGCTCCCTCCAACGAGGTATACCACGAGCCCGGTGGTGGCGACTACCCTCAAAATTTGGGGGCAATGGAGACGGCATAGGGGAGAAGTGGGGGGCTCGATGGAGGCTCCGATACGGGGGAACCATCGGTTTGTCCCAGGGAGCATTGATGGCGGATTCCTGGGCTGGCACAGGGCAGGGGTTAGGAGGCTGAGGGACCTGTTTGTGGAGGGGAGGTTCGCAAGCTTGGGGGAGTTAGAGGGGACGTTTGGGCTCCCCCCGGGGAACATGTTTAGGTACATGCAGATGAGGGCGTTTGCCAGGCAGCAGGTGGAGGGGTTCCCCTTGCTGCCCCCATGAGGGGTGCGGGATCGGTTGCTCTCGGGGGAGTGGGTTGGAGGAGGGAGGATTTTGGACATATACCGGGTGATGCAGGAGGTAGACGAGGCCTCGGTGGAGGAACTGAAGGGTAAATGGGAAGAGGAGCTGGGTGAGGAGATTGAGGGGGGGACGTGGGCGGATGCACTGGAGAGAGTGAATTCCTCCTCTTCCTGTGCGAGGCTTAGCCTCATACAGTTCAAGGTGCTGCATAGGGCCCACACGACTGGGACGAGGATGAGTAGGTTTTTCGGGGGCGAGGACAGGTGTGCTAGATGCTCGGGGAGCCCAGCGAACCACGCCCATATGTTTTGGGCGTGCCCAGCACTGGGGGAGTTTTGGAAGGGGGTAGCAAGGACAGTGTCAAGGGTGGTGGGATCCAGGGTCAAGCCAGGCTGGGGACTCGCAATTTTTGGGGTTGCAGTGGAGCCGGGAGTGCAGAAGGCGAAAGAGGCCGGTGTTCTGGCCTTTGCGTCCCTAGTAGCCCAGCGGAGGATTCTTCTTCAGTGGAAGGATGCGAGGCCCCCAAGCGTGGAGGCCTGGATCAATGATATGGCGGGGTTCATTAAATTGGTGAAGGTGAAATTTGCCCTGAGGGGATCAGTACAAGGGTTCTTTAGGCGGTGGCAGCCTTTCTTGGACTTCCTGGCAGAACGGTAGGGAAATAGGCCGGCAGCAGCAGCAACCCGGGGGGGGGGGGGGTTTGGATCGGGGGAGGGGAGAGGGAGAACTGTGTATATGGGTCTGTGGGATGTGGCGGGTGTTATCTCTTTCCCTTTTGTCGTTGGGTGTTCTTTTGTTTTTTTCTCTCGTTTGTAGTTGCTTTTGACGTTGGGTGGGAATTGTTCTTGGGGTGTTACCGCGGTTGTTTTGTTAATAGAGTTGAGCTGTTTATATTTTGTAAAAATTTCAATAAAATTTTTTTTTTTTTTTAAATAGTATATAACTGGTGTCGCTTGGCTGCTGGGAAAGAGACTTCCACATTAAGGTGCAGAGCTAGGATAATTAAATATAAAACCATTGAGTTCTTCTTGCCTTGTACAAGACCTTTGTCCAGTTACATCTAGAATACTGTCCCGTTTTGGTACCTTCATTGTGACAAAATATTAAGGCATGAAGTCAGCCATTTGATTGATACACAGTTTTAGTTATCAGTTTAGGAAGTGCTAGGGGCATAAATTAGAATTTTAAAATAATGAAGGGCTAGATTATGTAAGCTAGATGGGCGTGAATGATCAGAGGCATCAATACAAATTATAAAGGCACATAGTTAGGCAAGTGTGGATTTGTTGCAAGCCTTCAAAACTAACTGCGTGGGTTCTTCCAAGCGGAAGGAAGTTGCATGCTATAGAAGGTAAATGAGTTAAGTGGTATCAGTGACATCAGTCATCACGGTTAACTGGAGCTGCATTTGGGGAGTGAGATTATTATTCCTATATTAGCACACAGATAGTTTCACTTTCAGAAGAATGAGTGGGTGCAGGAGTAGGCAGCCGTGGGTTGCATCATATCATGGAAGGTTTGATGAACCAATTGATTTTTTTTATGTCCTCTATTTCTACATGTTTGTAAATAATTGGGGAAAAATTTTAAATCACCACTTCAATGTAGTATCAATTCAACATTAACAGATACTAGGAGCAATTTAACATTTGCAGTTAGCTACAACATTGTCATCTAAGCATGTAAAAGTGATCCCATTTATATTATCAAAAAATAAGTTTGATGACTATATCTCAAAAACCCATATTTATAATGAACATACCTACTGCAGGCGCATCATACTCATCGCCGAGCAGAATTTCTGGGGCAGAATATGCAAGTGACCCACAGCTTGTTGTTAACTTCTTTCCAGGTTGAAACTTGTTGCTAAACCCAAAATCTGTAAGTTTTACAATTCCTTGTTGCTCAAAGAAAACCACATTTTCTGGCTTCAGGTCTCTGTGAACAACATGTAGCTTATGGCAATAAGATATTGCATGCACTATCTGTGCAAAGTATTTCTTTGCTAGATCTTCACTAAGACCATCTTCATGTTTCATGATGTAATCAAACATATCACCTCCATCTCCCAGTTCCAGAATAAGATATAGTTTGGTCTGAGTGTCAATCACTTCATACAGACGGACAATGTTGGGATGTTGCACCAGTTTCATGCATCGTACCTCCTGGAACAAATGCCCTGTCGCTACAGAGTCCAGTTTTGTTTTATCAATGACTTTCACTGCTACTTTTTCTCCAGTGAAAACGTGGCGTGCAAGTTTCACAACAGCAAAGTGACCCCTGCCCAATGTTTTATCCAAATCATATAGCCCTGCAATTTTTCCATCATATCCACGTTTAAAACCTGCCATGCTGTTTTCAGAACTGGAAGCAGAACATAAGATGTTTATATCCAGTATCGGATAAAATGTGCCAATATGCTATTATTTCAAAAAGTTCATCAAAGACAAAGAACCCATTTTCCCTGCTGTTTAATATGATGAATCCTGCAATACAAAAGAGGAAAACATTAGCTTCACTTGTGTTGGAATACAAGAGTACAGCACTAAAGTACAAATCACAATCTGTGTACACATGAAAAAAATCTTTTCAATTCTCATATTTACAGAAAATAGAATGTGATTACAGCACTCTGCATGAATTACCCTATTGTAACTCAAGCAAAAATAAAACATTCAATGCCATCCTGCTTCTCAAATAATTGTACATCTGAAAACAGGAGAATTTGCAGAATTCACAATTTAAAACTTTGGAGTAACCTGATCAAAGTTTCATTTTGAACCTTGCTAACAGTGCAAACTGGGCTAAGAGAAACTACATGGAACATTGTTAAGTATCTCACTGTACAGGGGTACGAAGGGAAAGTTAATTATCTACTGTGAAATTCTGCCAGAAATTATTGGACAATTGCAAGTGAAGAAAGATACACAAACCCCCTTACAAATGCTGTAACTGCAGGAAAGAAGGTAAAATATTACTCAAACACGTACAATGATGCAAGATAATGGGACCCATGCAACAGATTCCAAATCAGCCTGTATATAGCTTAACAGTGCTAGACTACATCTACATCAAGAGACAACGTTACTTCCGACTGTTCACTGGTTTTGGAAGCGTGGAAAATTTACTGCGCAGGAGGCCATTTGGCCCATTGTGTTTAGGCTGACGAAAAAAAGTTATCTAATTTGAGCTGCACGATAGCACAGCGGTTAGCACTGTTGCTTCACAGCGCCAGGGATGCAGGTTCGATTCTCGGCTTGCGCCACTGTCTGTGCAGAGTCTGCACGTCCCCACGATCCCCCGTCCCCCTGTGTCTGCCTGAGTTTCTTCCGGGTGCTCCGGTTTCCTCCCACAAGTCCCGAAAGACATGCTTGTTAGGTGAATTGGACATTCTGAATTCTCTGTGTACCCGAGCAGGCAACTAGGGGATTTTCACAGTAACTTCATTTCAGTGTTAATTTACGCTTACTTGTCTGTTCACATGTTTTGGGCCTGTCTGAAGCTGGAGGGATTCTGGCGGGGTTTCGCTGATGTGATGTCTGAGGTTGAGGGTGAAGGTGGTCTCAGGTCAAGAAGTGGCAATTTTTGGAGTGTCAGAAGACCTCGGAGTCCAGGGGGTGAGAGAGGCTGATGTTTTGGCCGTTGCGTCTTTGGTAGCCCGGAGATGGATCTTGTTGGGATGGAGGGACTCGGGGCCGCTGAGCCCAAGGCAGTGGGTAAGGGACCCTGTGGAATTCCTCAGGTTGTAAAAAATCATGTTTGCCTCGAGAGGTCTGTGGAGGGGTGTGCCCGGAGATGGAAACCATTAATCGATTTCTTCCAAGATAGTTAAGTCAGCCGGGAAGGGGGGGTGGGGGTTAAACAAAAAGGTGGCTGAGTGAGGGGAGGGTAACAGCAGGGAGGGTGGGGGTGTTGGTTATTTGCTTGTTATAAGATTTCCTGTTTGTTCACTTTTTAGTTGTGATATATATTATATAATAAATGCCTGAAAGAAATATTTTTTTAAATGTAAGCCTACTTGTGACACTAATAAAGTTGATTATTATTCACTTTCTAGCTCTTGGTCCCTAGCCCTATAAGTTGTGGTACATCAAATGTACTTAAAAAAAAAAAAAAAAATTTGATTCCAGGCCATTCCATCTTACCGTGCACATCTTTGGGGTGAAACCCGCGCAGACATAGGGAGAACATGCAAGCTCTACGTGGACAGTGACTCGGGGCCAGAATCGAGCCCAGGTCCTTGGTGCCGTGAGGCAGCAGAGATAAACACTGCGCCTCCGTGCCCTCAAATGCATATTCAAGTTTTTTTAAATGCATTAAGGGTTGCTGCCTCTGCCACTCTTTCAGGGAGTGAATTCTAGACCCTGAACCTCAAGTGAAAAGACTTCCTCAACTCCGCCCCAATCCTTCTGTCAATTACTTGAAATCTATGTCCACTGGTTATTGACCTCTCTGATAAGGAAATAGGTCCTTCCTTTTAACTATCTAGGGCACTATGCCTCAATTAAATTTCCCTCATCCTTTTCTGTTCCAAAGAAAACAATTCCAGCCTATACAACCTTTACTCATAGCTAACATTCGCCATTCCTGGCAACATCGTAAATCTCCTCTGTACTCTCACATCCCAATAATATGGCCAAGAACTGTACGCAGTACTTCAACTGTGGCCTAATTAGTGCTTCCTCTTTTCACTACCGAATATCTGTTACTCAAAAACAGATTCTAAATTTATATTGGAATTTAGAAACATTGTCAAAGATATAAAAATTATAGGATTTGTAGCTTAATGCCACTAACAAACCACTAACCTCTATAAAAAACATGCTGACACCACTCATCTTAATTTTCTAGAATTACCAACTTAGATCTGCAACACGGGCGGCACAGTGGTTAGCACTGCTACCTCTCGGCACTAAGGGCCCGAGTTCAATCCCAGCCCCAGGTCACTGTCCGAGTGAAGTTTGCACATTCTCTCCATGTCTGCGTGGGTTTCACCCTCATAACCCAAAGTTGTGCAGGGTAGTTGAATTGGCCACGCTAAATTGCCCCTTAATTAGGAAAAAGATAATTGGGCACTCTAAATTTACTTTTTTTTTAAATTTGATCTACAACTGACTTAAAGTGTCATTAAAGTGCTTACAATGAATAGTATTTACCATGGTACCAAAGACAAAGAAATACTTTAAAATTCCCTCATGTACATTAGGTTCTACTGTTTCCACATCATATTTCCTCTTGGTATCCTTCACGGCCAATGTCAGCATCAATGATCACTTTAAATAACTTCCTACGTTGCTGCTTGAATTAAATAGTTTGGACATTAAAGCCGTTAGTATACCATTCCCCAATTCAAATCGAGGGCAGGCTTCAAACATGAGGTTCATAGGCTGAAAAATTCTTTACAAATTAAGATTTTGCAGTTCATCACCAAAACTTTAAGATAATTATTCAATGACTTACTCGAGTTATCAGAAATGTACTTAAATGTGAAGAACTGCCTGCCTATAGCTATTGCAAAGATCAGCTAGGTAGGGCACCACACAGTTAGTTCCAATTCTGTATTTCAACGTCTGGCTGAAAGGCTTCAGTGAAGAGGCCAGAAGTCAAATTAAGAATAAGTGCATCACATAGGTGTCACTGTTTTTTTGGAAGGCTAGTGCAACATCACCACAACGCATCATATCATTAAAATGATCGTCTAAAATGATTTTCACTGCAGCCTGTTATAATATTTCATGTGTTATGCTTCCAAAACTAAATTGGGATAGATGCAAGGAATCTTTCAGAACAAGATTAGAAAGTATACTGGAAGGAAACTGTTCAATTTGGCTTAAATCACTGGGCTGTAACTTGTATGTTCTATGGTGAAGGGCTGATGAGACTGGGTCTATAACCAAACGTTAAAAAAAAGTAACAAATATTGACAATCTAATTCAGTAAAGCAGATAAATATTTTGTGTACTGAATCCAAAGCTAAATAAAAGCAATTTTCATAATTTGATGCTTAAAAATAATACATGCATATGTAAGCACATGTATGACTTAAACATATGCAATTGGCTTTATGGTAGATGTGTTACAGTGACCATTAAGTCAGCATTCTTGGATCAAAGGTTAATGAGTAATCTGATGTGTGTGCGTGCCCAACAGTGCTGTAACCACTGTCCCTTGTCAATATTTTCTTCTTAGAGTTATAGAGGTCTATCAGCACAGAAAAAGCCCTTTGGCCCATTGTGTCTGCACCATCAAAAACAACCTAACTCCACCTAGTCTGAACATATTTGGGTTGTGGGAGTGAGACCCATACAGACACGGGGAGAATGCACAAACTCCACACGGACAGTGACCCAGGGTCGGGATCAAACCCTGGTCCTTGGTGCCATGAGGCAGCAGTGCTAACCACTGCACTGCCCTTAGACTGGGATTTAAGCAAGATTTTGTAAGCCAATTTTATAGATGCGCGACTTAGAAAGTTTTACATTTCTGTCATGTTTTTCTCAACTACAGCTCCGCATTCACTTATTTCTGTTCATTTTCTACACCCACATAAAAGATAAGTCACTCTATCACTTTGTAATACACAACTATTGGGAAGGAAGTGGTTTTGACACCCAAGAAAGTTATCTTCACACTTAAGGCAAGGTTTCACATTCTTTCCTAAGAATTTTAGCCTGAAGCTTGTGTAGTGAAAAACTCACTTTAAATATAAACTTCCGCACTTAGGCAAGTGGCAAACGGTCTTGAAACATGTATCAGAAGATACTACAGTTAGCAACAGAATGTGAGGTTAGTGTTAAACTAAACAGCAGTATTCATGCCAAATATTAGGTAACTAATAGCTGGTCAATTCAAAACAGTTTGCTAGCCAAATAGTACAGAATTAAAAAAATTAAAATGCACATGGGAAATAACTTTACAAAGTTCAATAGGAAAAACCCTCAAATGCCACAAACATCTCCATTTCAAATCAAAGTCACTGTCCAACAACAACTGAAAAATGTGCAATGCAAAACACTACTGGCCAAGCAAAAAACTCAAGCTTTACTATCATTTGATATCTGTCAATTAAGATACTAATAAACTTTGAGGCTTCTCAACTTGATCCTGATAGATGCCAGATGTTTTAAAAAACTGGACCTCTAGCCCAAACCTGTTAATTTAACTTGTTCAGCTTAGAGATTTCTCTTCAGTCTATGTATTTTGCATGTACTTTTAGATTTTACAAGCTTTCCATTTTCACAATTTCCTTTAGTTTATCTCCACATTTTCACATGTTCTGTTTCAAATGAAATGTTAACACTGATACCCCAACTCCCTGCTTGGGTGTATATTGTGTACAAAATAATGACGGCCCTATATATATTAGGAAGGACACTCACAGGAAACCTGGTGACATCACTGAGATTTTTAGTATAAAAAGTTGGAATAGACAAGAAGCATTTGTTGATTGTTTTTTAAATAAAGAACACAAGAAGGGGGGGGGGGGGGAGAAATAATTATTTCTTGCAGATTTGACAATCGCTGTGGTCCTGGAGTAACTTTGAAAGCAAAATGAACACGACTACAGTAAGCCAACTAATGATAGAGCTGAAGGAGAAAAGATGAGTGTGATGTTTATATTTTGAAATCAAATACCCAATTATTCATATATAAACAGTAGAAAATTCTTGAAGATGTTTATCACTATTCAAACTTGAAGGGACGTACTGAACAAATATTCAGAATTGAAATACTTCGCCTGATTAACCCCAAGTAATGCTGGAAAATTTTTGGTGAAGATTTAAATTAACTTAATCAAAATAAGTGGAAAGAGCTATCCCCCAATTTACAATAACTTGCACTTGTATAATAGTAAAACATACCAAGGCACTGCACTGGAGCACCAAACAAATTTAACATTGAGCAACAGGTACAGGAGGCGATATAGGACAGGTAACCAAAAACTAGGTCAGAGAGGCAAGTTTAAGCAGTGATTAAAAGGAGAGAGAGGCAAATAAAAGGTTCAGGAAAGGAACTCCAGAGCTTAGACCCTATGCAACTGAAGATATGGCCACCAATGTTACAGCAATATGGCCACCAATGTTTTCCACAATTGAAAACAGAGATTCACACAAAATCAGAACTGGAAGAACGCAGAGGTCATAGGGCTGATGGAGTTTACAGAGATAGGAGCAAGACTACAGGGTCATCTGAAAACAAAGGTGAAATTTAAAAAAAGAGAGAAAATGCTGGACCAAGAGGCCAAAGTAGGTCAGCGAGCACATAGAATCCCTACAGCGCAGAAGAAAGCCATTCGACCCATCAAGTCTGCACCGACCTCTGAAAGAGCACCCTTGGCACACACCATTCATATTGATGTAAGGAGGCTGGGCATTGCATCAAGTCATACCTGAATACCAGCACACAATCTGATCATATACTGCACTAGCATCCAGTTTTTTCAGGAAGCCCACCCACCCACCACTTGAGGCTTTCATTGTAATCCCTCAAAAGGTTAGTGGATGGTCCCAAGTACTGTCCTTCTAGTTTAGGACCTAGATAAAACAACAGACCCATGCATTAATCAGAATAGAAAGCTTTCTGAACATCTGAGACCATCCTTCACATTGACAGCACTTATATTGCACCTTTAACATGGTAAAACATTCCAAACTGCAGGAAGATTAAACAACAACTGGCACCAAGCCACATAATACGTGGGAAGATTGATAAAAAGCTTATTCAAAGAGGTAGGTTTCAAAGGGCATCTTAAAGAAGAACAATTAGAAGTGGGATCCAGGCATGGTGGAGCAAAGTGGGGATGCTCAAAAAGAGTGCAGGCATCTGAGGATTTCAGGGCTGGAGGAGATTAGAGATAGGAAAGGGCAAGACCATTGAAGGATTTAAAATCAAGGACAAAGAGTTAAAAACCAAGGAATTTAGGGGCTGATATTTCCTTATTTACAAAAGTATGATGAAGAAGAAGATCGCTTTATTGTCACGCGTAGGCTTCAATGAAGTTACTGTGAAAAGCCCCTAGTCGCCACATTCCGGCGCCTGTCCGGGGAGGCTGGTACGGGAATCGAACCGTGCTGCTGGCCTGCTTGGTCTGCTTTAAAAGCCAGCGATTTAGCTCAGTGAGCTAAACCAGCCCCTGTATGTATGTGGGAACACTGCTATCTATCCAAGGAAAACACTATTTATTTGCCAGGATACAATATAAAACAAGTTTCAGGGGCGATGCCTTACAAACCGCTTTATTGATGTGCCAAACCCATAAGGCAATGATCAAAATCACCTCTACAATCATTTACATGTGCTCATTAATCATTCATCTCACACCACTAACACCTTCACTGGCAGATCTATAACCACCAACACATCAGGCATTATACCTCAAAATGTTCTATAACTATACTATCAAGATGTTTTTCAAAATGCATGGTGATGTAAAATGATAATTTGAATGATGAATGTGAAACATGATCATAATTTCGCAATTCAACATGATGCATCAGGGAAATATGCAAGAAAATAAAATCAGCTGGGAAACAGGCAAGGGGGGAAAAAAAACTTTTGTTTATGAATCTAAACCGGTCCGACTGAGTTATTCACTGGCAGGTCAGGCAGCATCTGTGGAGACAGAAATAACATTTCATCAGGTCACTGACCGGAAATGTTAATGCTGGATCGCTCTCTCCTCACAGATGCTGACAGACCTGCTGAGTATTTCCAGCATTTTGCTTTTCTTACAAATCTGCATCCGCCTACCCCAAATAACCTTTTTATACCCTTGCTTACCAAGAATCTATCCACCTCTACCTTAAAAATATTCAAAGATTCTGCTTACACCACCTTTTCAGGAAAAGAGTTCCAAAGGCTCATGGCCTTCAGTGAAAGATTTGTGCCTCATTTTCCTATTAAATGGATGATCCAAATTTTTTAACAGATTCTCCCACAAGAGGAAACTTCCTCTCCACATCCACCTTGTCAAAACCCCACAGGATCTTAAATGTTTTAACCAAGCTGCCTCTTACGCTTCTGAACTCCAGCATACACAAGCCGAGCCTGTCCAACCTATCCTCATAAGACAACCCATCCATTCCAGGTAGTAGACTGGCAAATCTTCTCTGAACTGCTTCCATGCATTTATTCCTTCCTTAAATAAGGTGACCAATACTGTACACAGTAGTCCAGGTGCAGTCTCACTTGTGCCCTGTACAACTGAAGCATAACCTCGCTACGTTTGTATTCAAATCTCCTCACAATAAATGATAACATGCTATTAGCTTTCCTAATTACTTGCTGTACCTGTATACTAACCTTTTGTGATTCATACTCGCCTAGTGATTCTTTCAGATTTTCAGAATCTGCGTGCGGTATGCTTTGTGGCAGTGAGGTATTGTCTGTCTGGTAACCCATATAAACTCCTGCTTCTACATCTGAAACATTCAATTATACACATGTACAGAGTGCACACAGCCCCATGCAGAATAAATACAACTACCACCAGAAAGCTATAACTTAAACATTCCTTTAAAAAGCAGGCATCTTTCTGTGTGTTGTAAAACAACATGCCAATTAAAGTTTCAAAGTTCTGTGAATAATGCAGAATGATATTTCTTCCTACACAAAACTTAGCTGTAAGTAACGCTGGCAGGTATACGGATTGCTTAAACTATTACAGCTCCACTTTTCTCCGATTTAACCAAAGATTTCTCTAACTTTTTTCTTTCCGCATTCCAGCAGACAACGCATTAACGGTCCATATCTCAGATGCTGTGGAATTGTTTTATACTTGGGATTTTCTGGGGGCGGCATGTGGCGCAGTGATTAGCACTGGGACTGCAGCACTGAGGACCAGGGTTCGAATCCCGGCCCTGGGTCAATGCCTGTGTGGAATTTGCACATTCTCCCCATGTCTGAATAAGTGGAAAGAGCTATCCCCCAATTTACAATAACTTGTGCTGGTTAGGGGGATTGGCCACACTAAATTACCCCTTTATTGGAAAAGAAAAATAATTGACTACTGTAAAAAAAAAACATGGGATTTTCTGTATTACTTATTTCTGCTTTAAAATAAAGCAATTCTAATGTCACTGTGATTACATAGCTGCCAGTGATAAAGTCTGCACAGATCAACATGCTGCTTTCCCTTAGATGGGCTGAATCACGATACCTGCTGGCTGAGCATAGGATTTATCAGCACAGCCCATCAGCAGCAAACACCATGCTATGCAGCCTTGCATCTGAAGTCCATTGCCAGATTGCAGTCATGATAAACAACACAGCTGCTTTCGACATAGTGAAGTATGTGATGAATCTGATATAGGAAATGAATGATGCAATCTCAAATAAATATTGCTATTGTACTTTAGAACAATGATATGGGATTGCAGTACTTTGCTGCATGTGCGTGGTCACCACCTGCATTTCCCCCAAATAAGCTCTAAAAACAAGAAACACAGACACTGAACACAAACATCACAATTAATACTTGACATGGAGATTGTTTATCAGACTGTAGCAAATAAGCTCCATCATCAAAGGTGTAAAGCAAGAATCAACTTTGATAAACAAAGACCCACATTGTACGGTAATAACTTTAGCATATGACAAAGTAAATGGGTACCCTTCTCCCTTACAATAATTGGTAATTATCACCGAAACCGAATGCATGATGTGACAGGCATTAAATAGCACTTAGCAGGCAAAGGTGAAAGAACAAGGCATGCAGCAAAGTGCATGACAGTACAATACATACAAATTTAGTGGTGTTCTTTTCAAAAGGGCAATTGCACTGTGGTGAGTTGTAACAAAATTCACCCGAATTCCATGTTTAGTTAAAGGAACAGAAGAATGTTATTAGGATGAGTTAAAGAAAGCTGAGATGAGGATCGTGTGGAGCATAAAACATTGACATGATCTTTTGGACCAAATAGCCTGTTTCTGTGCTGTGTGTAACATGCACTTCTGTGACCTTAAAAGAACAGTAAGAAGTCTTGCAACACCAGGTTAAAGTCCAACATGTTCGTTTTAAACACTAGCTTTTGGAACACTGCTCCTTCCTTCCTCCTTCACCCGAGGAAGGAGAAGTGCTCCGAAAGCTAGTGTTTGAAACAAACATGTTGGATTTTAACCTGGTGTTGTAAGACTTCTTACTGTGCTCACCCCAGTCCAACGCCGGCATCTCCACACCTTAAAAGAACACAGTTCACCTTGCAAAAACAAAATACTGCGGATGCTAGAAATCTGAAACAAAAACAGAAAATGCTAGAAATACTCAGCAGGTCAGGCAGCATCTGTGGAGGGAGAGAAACAGTCACTATAAGATGTCATGCAGTAAATAATGTTACAGGAAATCCATGAACATTTTGTGATGCACAACATCGATCATAAGTGCTGACACTGATTTCAAAAATATCAGATAATTGGTGTGTTAATAAAACATGGCAGGGGAGAAAATCCAGATTTGTTAATGATTTCTCAAATTCTTGCAAGAGCAAATTATCCTTTCCAATTTGTGACAATAACTTGCAACTTCTACTTATTTATTTATGCTTTCAAAAGCCTGCACTGGGTGGATGGGAATAAATGAATGAAGCAATCAAGCGAATAAGAACACACATAAAAATCGGAGCAGAAGCCATACGGCTCACTAAGCCTACTCAACAACTCAATAAGATCATAGCTGATCTTCAACTACAACTCCTGCTCCCGATCTGCCCCCTAGTTCACTCAATTCCCTAAAAAAGCAAAAATCCGTCTATTCCAGCGACAAATATATGCAACAATGGAGCATTCAGATCTCTCTGGGGTGCTAAATTTCAAAGCTTCACAACATGCAGATGGGTGGAGGGGGTCATCGCTGAGAAAGAGGTGTTGGGGGGTCCCCGCTGAGAGAGACCGGGGGGGGGGGGGGGTTGGTCCCCGCTGAGAGAGACGGAGGGGTCCCCACTGAGAGAAGGGCAGGGGGCCTGCTGAGGGTGGGGTAGTCCGTTGGGGTCAAGCTGGTGTGGGCAAGATCAAGGCAGGGTCGTGGTGGGGGGCGGAGGCCGGGGCGTGGTGGGCAGGATCAGGGCAGGGCGTGGTGGGCAGGGCGCAGTGGGCAGGACGCAGTGGGCAGGACGCAGTGGACGGGTTGGGATCAGGGTGGGGCGCAGTGGGCGGGGCACAGTAGGCAGGGACGCAGTGGCCGGGATCAGGGTGGGGCGCAGTGGGCGGGGGACAGTAGGCAGGGGCGCAGTGGGCGGGGAACAGTAGGCAGGGACGCAGTGGCCGGGATCAGGGCGGGGCACAGTGGCCGGGATCAGGGCGGGGCACAGTGGCCGGGATCAGGGCGGGGCACAGTGGCCGGGATCAGGGCGGGGCACAGTGGCCGGGATCAGGGCGGGGCACAGTGGCCGGGACCAGGGCGGGGCACAGTGGCCGGGACCAGGGCGGGGCACAGTGGCCGGGACCAGGGCGGGGCACAGTGGCCGGGACCAGGGCGGGGCACAGTGGCCGGGACCAGGGCGGGGCACAGTGGCCGGGACCAGGGCGGGGCACAGTGGCCGGGACCAGGGCGGGGCACAGTGGCCGGGACCAGGGCGGGGCACAGTGGCCGGGACCAGGGCGGGGCACAGTGGCCGGGACCAGGGCGGGGCACAGTGGCCGGGACCAGGGCGGGGCACAGTGGCCGGGACCAGGGCGGGGCACAGTGGCCGGGACCAGGGCGGGGCACAGTGGCCGGGACCAGGGCGGGGCACAGTGGCCGGGATCAGGGCGGGGCACAGTGGCCGGGATCAGGGCGGGGCACAGTGGCCGGGATCAGGGCGGGGCACAGTGGGCAGGGCACAGTGGCCGGGATCAGGGCAGGGCAGGGCACAGTGGGCAGGATCAGGGCAGGGCACAGTGGGCGGGATCAGGGCGGGCACAGTGGGCGGGATTAGGGTGGGACACAGTGGGCGGGATCAGGGCAGGGCAGGATCAGGACAGGGCGCAGTGGGCGGGATCAGGGCGGGGCACAGTGGGCGGGATCAGGGCGGGGCAGTGGGCGGGATCAGGGCGGGGCAGTGGGCGGGATCAGGGCAGGGCAGTGGGCGGGGCGCAGTGGGCGGGATCAGGGCAGGGCGCAGTGGGTGGGATCAGGGCGCGGCAGTGGGAGGGATCAGGACGGGGCAGTGGGCGGGATCAGGGCAGGGTGCAGTGGGCGGGATCAGGGCAGGGCGCAGTGGGTGGGATCAGGGCGGGGTGCAGTGGGCGGGATCAGGGTGGGGCAGTGGGCGGGATCAGGGTGGGGCAGTGGGCGGGATCAGGGTGGGGCAGTGGGCGGGATCAGGGCGGGGCAGTGGGCGGGATCAGGGGGGACAGTGGGCGGGATCAGGGCGGGGCAGTGGGCAGGATCAGGGCAGTGGGCAGGACCAGGGCAGGGCACAGTGGGCAGGATCAGGGCAGGGCACAGTGGGCAGGATCAGGGCAGGGCACAGTGGGCAGGATCAGGGCAGGGCACAGTGGGCAGGATCAGGGCGGGGCAGTGGGCAGGATCAGGGCGGGGCACAGTGGGCAGTATCAGTGCGGGGTACAGTGGGCAGTATCAGGGCAGGGCGCAGTGGGCAGGACCAGGACAGGGCGCAGTGGGCAGGATCAGGACAGGGCGCAGTGGGCGGGATCAGGACAGGACGCCTTTGGCGGGATCAGGACAGGGCGCAGTGGGCGGGATCAGGGCAGGGCGCAGTGGGATCAGGGCAGAGCACAGTAGGCGGAGTCAGGGTGGGGCAATGGGCAGGGTCAGGGTGGGGGGCGATGGGCGGGGTCAGGGTGGGGGCGATGGGCGGGGTCAGGGTGGGGGCAATGGGCGGGGTCAGGGTGGGGGCGATGGGCAGGGTCAGGGTGGGGGCGATGGGCGGGGTCAGGGTGGGGGCGATGGGCTGGGGTCAGGGTGGGGGCGATGGGCGGGGTCAGGGTGGGGGCGATGGGCGGGGTCAGGGTGGGGGCGATGGGCGGGGTCAGGGTGGGGGCGATGGGCGGGGTCAGGGTGGGGGCGATGGGCGGGGTCAGGGTGGGGGCGATGGGCGGGGTCAGGGTGGGGGCGATGGGCGGGGTCAGGGTGGGGGCGATGGGCGGGGTCAGGGTGGGGGCGCTGGGCGGGGGTCAGGGTGGGGGCGATGGGCGGGGTCAGGGTGGGGGCGATGGGCGGGGTCAGGGTGGGGGCGATGGGCGGGGTCAGGGTGGGGGCGATGGGCGGGGTCAGGGTGGGGGCGATGGGCGGGGTCAGGGTGGGGGCGATGGGCGGGGTCAGGGTGGGGGCGATGGGCGGGGTTAGGGTGGGGGCGATGGGCGGGGTCAGGGTGGGGGCGATGGGCGGGGTCAGGGTGGGGGGCGATGGGCGGGGTCATGTTGGGGGGCGATGGGAATGGGCGGGGCCACCGCTACCCCACCCTGACCCCGCCCATTCCCAACACCCTGTGACTGAGCCGGTTGCCGTGGCGACTGCGCCTCCCGGCCGCTCCAGGCCCCGGATGGCGAGCGGTTGGCCTCGGCCTCAGCCTCGCACAGCCACCGACAGGCGTAGGCCTGACGGCCAGTTCAGGGAGCAGTAAGACGGAGCCCGGAGCCACCATTCACTCCCCGAGCCGAGAGCTTCACCCACTCCCCTAATCTGAGTGAAGCAAAGCGACTCACTCCGCGTATCGGTGAAGCCACCATTGAAGTCCTGGCAGGACAGCTGAGGGGGAACGCGCCTGTACCTACCCGCTCTCTGAGGCAAATATCTTCCTCCAGCGGAATCTTTCACAAGCGGCAGCCGCAAACACAAGCCAAGCTCGAGGAACCTGCGTAATGCCCAACTGCGCATCCCCGTGGACGTCACAGACAGCTCGCGGTGGGCAGGGCCCGTGCTGGATACACGTCATTGCGGCGAGTGGGCGGGGCCCGGCCTGGAAACGCGTCAACAGCCACGGGGGCGGGGTCCGGCCTGGAAACGCGTCTGCAGCCAGCGGGGCGGGGCCATCCCTGGGAACGCGTCAGCAGCCAGGGGGGCGGGGCCGCCTAGGAAAGACGTCAGCAGCCAGGGGGGCGGGGCCAACCCTGGGATCGCTCAGCTGCTGCTTCCCACTGCCCCGCCCACCCTGACCCCGCCCACTGCCCCCCCACCCTGCCCACTGCCCCCCCCCCCACCCTGGCCCTGCCCACCGCCCCCCCACCTGAGGAAGGAGCAGTGCTCTGAAAGCTAGTGTTTGAAACAAACATGTTGGACTTCAACCTGGTGTTGTAAGACTTCTAACCATGACCATTATGTACTGCAAGAATCGTGGAAAGCACATAGTTGACGGTTTTTATTTCAGATTTCCAGCAGATGCAGTGTTTTGCTTTGATTTCATAGTGGTCAGTGGTTTGAAAGTTGCTTAATACCCCAAAAACAACCCCATCAACAGTGCAGTGCTCCCTCAGCACTGCACGGTGAATAAACATATGTTTAAGTCCCTGGAGTTAGGCATGAACCCCTCCCACCTTGTGACTTGGAGGTGTGAGGGTATTGGAAAGGGTGCAGAAAAGATTGACGATAATGCTTCCAAGGATGAGGAGCTTCAGGAGAAGTTGGGCTCTTCTGGGATAATAGAAGATTTAGAGGAGATTTGATAGAGGTTTGCAAAATCATGAGGGGCCTGGATAGAAGTGACTGGGAGAAACTATCCCTAATCCTGGGAGGATTATATTTTTTCCCTTCCTTTTTCACATTTTAATCCAGATTTACTGCCACCAACAAACAATCAACGGTAGCAAATACAATGTCAATCCCCTGGCCAACAAATCCTCCCACCAACCCCCAAACAACCCTCAACATTTTAAATACAAACATCAAAGAAAAGGATTCAGGATCCACCATCCACCCATACATGGTCACCAACAACATACACAGTCCAACACCAACCCCCCACACCCCACCACCCCCAATGTTCGATGTCATCCAATTCTTTAAAGTGCATAATAAACAAAACCCATGATTATAGAACCCTTCCACATCCTTCCCGTCAACTCAAACTTCACCTTCTTGAGTGTCAAAAACTCCAACAGATCCCTCTGCCATGCCAGGGCATAGGGCACTGACCTCCACCACAACAGGATCTGCCTTCGGGCGATCAGCGAGGCGAAGGATAAGACACACCCACTTCCAACCCCACACACCGATTTTGAAGGTGATTCGTAAAAAAAGCAATGGAGATATATGGGGAATATATGATTGTTGAGAATGAACTGCCCACGAGGGTGGTGAAGGTAGATTCAACCGCGGGATTCAAAATGGAATTGGATCATTATCTGAAGGGGAGGATTTCCAAGGTTCTGGGGAAAAGCATGGAGTGGAACCAAGTGAATTATTCTTGCAAGGAGCCAGCACAGTCATGACGGACCAAATGAGCCAGAAGCCGAGTGGGTGCGTGAGGAGGAGGCCTCCTGCATGGGGGCCTCCCTCCGGGCCCTCGCCATGGCAGCCCTCCCATCCCCACCCAAAAAACACTCCAGAAGCCCAGTGGTGACAGCCACCCTCCAATCCTGGAACCAACTGCGGCAGCAATTTGGCCTGACCAAAATGTCGGACAAGGCTCCCATCTGCAACAACCATAGGTTCACACCAGCACTGACTGACGCCACCTTCAAAGGTGGAGGCAGGACGGGGGACACTGACAGTCAGGGACCTATACACGGACGGCAGGATCGCAACACTGGACGAACTGACAGAGAAATTTCGGCTAGCCGGGGGGAACGAGCTACGGCACCTGCAGCTCAAAAACTTCTTACGAAAGGAGACAAGGACGTACCCACAACCGCCACGACAGACACTACTGGAAGACCTACTGGACGCAAGTATCCTAGAGAAAGGGAACTGTAGCGACATGTATGACCGACTGGTAGAAAAGGACAACACCGTACTGGACGCAACAAGAATTAAATGGAGGACGACCTGGGGATTGAGATAGGGTGGGGACTCTGGAGCGAAGCACTGCATAGGGTCAACTCCACCTCCACGTGCGCAAGGCTCAGCCTGACGCAACTAAAAGTGGTACATAGAGCCCACTTAACAAGACACCGTATGAGTAGGTTCTTCCCGGAGGTGGAAGACAGATGTGAACGGTGCCAAAGAGGCTCGGCCAACCTCGCCCACATGTTCTGGTCTTGCCCCAGACTTGTGGAGTACTGGACAGCCTTCTTCGAGGCTATGTCCAAAGTGGTGGGGGTGAGGGTGGAGCCATTATCGATAGTGGCGGTCTTCGGGGTTTCAGACCAGCCAGATCTATTCCTGGGGAGGAGGGCGGACGCCCTTGCCTTTGCCTCCCTGATCGCCCGCCGTAGAATCCTGTTTGGCTGGCGGTCAGCAGCACCGCCCAGAGCTGCAGACTGGCTGTCTGACCTCTCGGAATCTCTCCAAATGGAGAATATCAAATTCGCCATCCGAGGGTCAGACGACGGCTTCCACAGAAAGTGGGAGCCATTCATGCAATTGTTCCGGGACCTGTTTGTGGCCAACGAACAAGAGGAAGAATAGTCGGGTGGCCAAGAATCAGGGGAAAATGGACGGGAATCGGGGGAGGGTAGCCGGGGGGGGGGGAGGGGGAGGGCTACGGGTTCGTTATGGGGGTTTGATGGCAAGCTAAGGCCCAAAACCAAACTGTAAACAAATGCCTATAAACATGTGCCTCGGCCATATTGGGGAATGTAAAATATGTATGCCGGCTAAAGGGGGCGGCCACATTTGTTATTATGAAGATGCTTACCTGTAAATATACATGTTAATTTTTGCGTGTTTTTTTTTCTAATAATTTGTAATTTGTTGGATATAAAATATGAAAACTCAATAAAAAACATTTCAAAAAAAATGACGGACCAAATGGCCTCCTTCCATGCTGCAACCACTCTGTGATGAGTGCTACCCACTGAGCCATAGCTAGACATAGTAATGAATTAACTAATATTTAATCTCCAGGATAGCATTATTAATACCATCACAAGGTTAAAGGTAAGTAGATACTCACTATCAAACCAAATCATTTCAGCACCTACATGATATGTTTTATCTTTTCCAACATTAGCTAACTTATATTTGTTCTTTTTTTTTTAGTTATTAATTGTTTTATTGTATTTCTCGTTCCGCTTAAACCTTGGACTATTAATTAAACTGTTGCAATACAGCTGATTTTCTGAGCCTCCTGACATCATCACCTTTGGCACAAAAACAAAAAATACTGGACATTCTCAGCAGGTGATCATAGAATTTACAGTGCAGAAGGAGGCCATTCGGCCCATCGAGTCTGCACCGGCTCTTGGAAAGAGCACCCTACCCAAGTTCAACACATCCACCCTATTCCAATAACCCCACCCAACACTAAGGGCAATTTTGGACACTAAGGGCAATTTATCACGGCCAATCCACCTAACCTGCACATCTTTGGACTGTGGGAGGAAACCGGAGCACCCGGAGGAAACCCACGCACACACGGGGAGGATGTGCAGACTCCGCACAGACAGTGACCCAAGCCGGAATCGAACTTGAGACCCTGGAGCTGTGAAGCCATTGTGCTATCCACAATGCTACCGTGCTGCCCACACGGCAACATCTGACAACATCTGTGGAGAGAGAAGGCTCCCTTCGAGTCTGGAGGACTCATTGTCAAAGCTGGAGGGAACTGGAAATAGGGTCAAATTTATACTGTTGTTGGCGGGGGGGGGGGGGGGGACCGTGGAGCAATGGGGCTGGATAGAGGGCCAGTGATAGGTGGCACAAGATGTCTAGTGGCACATTGAAAAATAGAATGTGTTAATGGCAGAACAATGGCAGACACAGAATGGCAGTGTGTCTAAGGGCAAATAGGAACAGGGAACAGATGGCCCAAGTGTGGTGGTGTGCTACTCAAACCCGTAGCGTGGGTTTCATCCCGGTGCTCTGGGCTCTTCCCAGAGGCCAAAGATGTGTAGGTTAGGTGGATTGGCCATGCTAAATTGGGGCCATGGGGTTAGAGTAGTCCTAGGTAGGTTGCTCTTTCAGAGGTTCGATGCGGACTCGATGGGCTGAATGGCCTTCTGCACTGTAGGGGTGCTGGGTCTGAGTTTACATGACTGAATGGATTGGGTTTTTATGATCTGAAAGCTCCAACATCATTTTTGCTGATTTTGGATTTTGTAATGACACGGAACAATATCTGATCTCAAGTAACAAACCATCAAACAGAAAATCCCAGTCAATTCCCTGATGTGAATCATTTTCAAATTCATCAATCAGCTACACAGGATGTCTTAACTAGATTGACCAGATTTAAACTTGATTTGGAAAATGATAATTCCAATTATTTATTACTTCCTTTTGTTCCCGCTGGCATCTACAGCACTGACAGAAGACAGCAACCTCCCTAATTAGGGAGCTATCAATTCAGGGGGCCATGATATATTTATCCACTTTGAATCTTGGATGCTGATGTCAGCTGCTCCCAGGGTATTAATTAGGTACACCTGGAAATACCAGAATGTACACATTTCTTTGTTACAAGGACACCCTTTAATTTGAATGTCTCTTACAGGAGTGGTAAGCAACACTGTAGTTTCATTCCATACCCATCTACTCCAGAGTCTTGACCACTAAGAAGAAGATACATATAGATACATAGAACATACAGTGCAGAAGGAGGCCATTCGGCCCATCAAATCAGCACAGACGCACTTAAACTGTCACTTCCATCCTAGCCCCATAACCCAATAAGCCCTCCTAACCTTTTTGGACACTAAGGGGCAATTTAGCATGACCAATCCACCTAACCTGCACATCTTTGGACTGTGGGAGGAAACCGGAACACCGGAGGAAACCCACGCAGACACGGGGAGAACGTGCAGACTCCGCACAGTGACCCAGCGGGGAATCGAACCTGGGACCCTGGCGCTGTGAAGCCAGAGTGCGAGCCACGTGTGCTACCGTGCTGCTCCAAGACTCCCAAAAAGCAAAGCCAAATACAATCTCTGGCAAAAGAGCACCCCTCCCCGATGACCTCAATGCATTCTGGAATAGAATAGAATCCGTGCAGTGCAGAAGGAGGCCATTCAGCCCATTGAGTCTGTACCAACCCTCCGAAACAGCACCCCAACCTAGGCCCAATCTCCCACCCTGTCCTTGTAACCCCACCTAGGGACAATTTCGCTTATCCAATCTACCTAACCTGCAAATCTTTGGACTGTGGGTGGAAACCAGAGCACCCGGAGGAAACGCTGACAGACACGGGAAAAATGTGCAAACTCCACACAGACAGTCGCCCAAGGCTGGAATTGAACCCAGGTCCCTGGCACTGTGAAGCAGCAGTGCTAACCACTGTGCCGCCTACGTGCCTGCTCGTTTCGAGCAGGAAACCAACAAACTCGCTGTCAACTGCCCCAGCAGTCTCAGACACACCCACCATCACAGCCTCCGAAGTCAGATCGGCCTTCTTGAAAGTGAACTCACAGACAGTAAAGGGTCCTGACGGATCAGATCTTGCACGCACCAACTGGCAGGTGTGTTCGTGGACTATCTTCAACCTCTCCCGACTCCATTCTGAGGTTCCCACCTGCTTCAAGAAGACCACCATCATTCCAGGGCCAAAGAAGAACCAGGCAATGTGCCTCCACGAATACTGGCCGATGGCCTTGACACTTATCATTATGAAATGAGACACATCAGCTCCATACTCCCAGAATGCCTTGATCCACTGCAATTCGCAAACCGCTACAACCAGCCCACAGCAGACACCAACTCCCTGGCCCTACACTCACCCCTGGAGCATCTTGACAACAAGGACTCCGACGTCAGACTCCTATTCATTGACTACAGCTCCGCCTTCAACACCATAATCCCAGCCAAGCTCATATCAAATCTCCAAAACCTAGGACTTGGATCCTCCCTCTGCAACTGGATCCCCAACTTCCTTCTGCAGTGTAAATTCTATGATTCCTGACCCATAGACCACAATCAGTAAGAATAACAAACAACACCTCCTCCACGATAGTCCTCAATACCGGGGTCCCACAAGGCTGCATACTGAGCTCCCGATTATACTCACTGTATAATTGTGGCAAATCTCAGCTCCAACTCCATCTACAAGTTTGCTGTTGACACGACCGTAGTGGGTCAGATCTCAAACAACAATGAGTCAGAGTACAGGAGGCAGATAAAGAACCTAGTGTAGTGGTGCAACAACAACAATCTCTCCCTGATTGTCAGCAAAACTAAGGAGCTGGTCATTTACTTCAGGAAGCTCTGCATCAATGGTGCCGAGGTGGAGATGGTTGACAGCTTCATATTCCTCGGTGTGCACATCACCAACAATCTGTCCTGGTCCACCCACGTCAACGCTACAACCAAGAAAGTACAACAGCACCTTTACTTCCTCAAGAAACTAAGGAAATTCGGCATGTCCACATTGACTCATACCAATTTTATAGATGCACCACACAAAGCATCCTATCTGATTCCATCACAGCCTAGTATGGCAACTGCTCGGCCCAAGACTGCAAGAAACTAGAGAGAGTCATGAACACAGCCCTATTGCACGATTTGAAAGAGGAGCAGGGATGTTGGTGGATGGTAAATACTGACCAGGACACCTGGTCAGTGTCCTGGTCAGTATTTATCATCCACCAACACCCCCACAACAGGTTATCTGATCACAGTTGTTTGTGGGAGCTTGCTGTGCACAAAGTGGCTGCCGTGTTTCCTACATTTCACCAATGACTATACTTAAAATGTACTTTATTGGTTGTAAAGTGCTTTAGGATGTCCTGAGGTTATGAAAGGCGTTATAGAAATGCAAGTTCTTCTTTTCTTTGAAGATGCAAATGTTGATTGTCTGTTGCACTGTCAGTTTTTCCAACATCGTCGCCGTGATCTTCCCTTCCTTCCAGAACCCCTGCATAGGGGCCAGGGCGGTTTCTCCTGCCGTGATCTCTTCCAGGCCCACTGCTGGGCTGAGAAAATGTTCCCCCAAAATGCTAAGAGGGGATGCTCTTTCCTGTTGCTCACCTCCTGCAGCAGGAGCTGCTCTCCTGCCGTCTGAACAAGGCCAGGAGCTGGTCCTGGAGCTCCATGCCATGACCTTGCCATTACCCAGATTCATGCCCAATGAAACTGCTGGCATCGAATGCAAAATTCACGATAAGCCACTGCTGCCCTTTAAATGGTGGGGCAAAAAATTCCACCTCCCAATTGTGAACCCCCCGCTAGGGCAGGAGCTCGCAAAGAGTAGCTCATTCGGTGCAAATCCAGCGGTTTTACTGAAAAACAATCAGGTGGATACCTCTAATGTGCATCATTGGGAGTTCAGTTACCAGAATATCTGGCCTCTTGTGAGAATATTGAGCACTGAAACCTACCCAAAGAGACAAGAGCCTTTTCCTGACCTCCTGCCAGAGACAGGTAGCTGGCTATTTACAATCAGTGTCCTAAAGGTGTCGGAAATTTCCAACATTGTCCGTCAGTGGCCATTGACGTCCAATCTTTGATCTGCAGCCAGGGCCACAAACTCTGGAATAGCTTTCACACACCTCTCCGTCTCTCTCTCTCTCTTTCTCTCTCCACCACTCCCCATTTTAAAATGCTCCTTAAAACCTACCTCATGTATCAAGCTTTTGGTTACCTGTCCTAATGTGACAGTGTCAGATTCAGTTTGATTATCACTTTTGTGAAGGACCAGGGGGACGTTTTACCGCGTTGAAGCTGCTTTATAAATGTGGGCTGTTTTGACATATTGTGGATGTCAGAGGCTCCTGACAAAGCTGAAAATCATAGAATCATAGAATTTACAGTGCAGAAGGAGGCCAATTGGCCCATCGAGTCTGCACCGACCCTTGGAAAGAGCACCCCACTTAAGCCCATGCCTCCACCCTACCCCCGAAACCCGACCTAACCTTTTGGACACTAAGGGGCCATTTAGCACGGCCAATCCACCCAACCTGCACATCTTTGGACAGAAACTCTTGTCAACAGCAAAGTGTAGGTTGGACAGAGACGGAGACACTGTCATGTGAGAGTACCTTTAAGAAATGGGTGTTTATTACTGCAGTGATGTCAGAGAGTGAGGACAGCACGGTGGCCTAGTGGTTAGCACAGCTGCCTCACGGCGCTGAAGTCCTAGGTCCGATCCCGACTCTGGGTCACTGTCCGTGTGGAGTTTGCACATTCTCACCGTGACTGTGTGGGTTTTACCCCCACAACCCAAAGATGTGCCGAGCAGATGGATTGGCCATGGTAAATTGCCCCATAATTGGAAAAAAAATTGGGTAATCTAAATTTATTTTTTAAAAGTCAGAGAGTGGGAGGAGCTGGGCTGTCTGACAGCTTTTTACTTTCATTTTTGAGCAGGCTGCAGGGTGTTTTTTAGTTTTGTTTTCAGAGCTGGATAGCTGCAGTCACAGCCAGAAGGTGTATGAATCTCTCTCTCTAATCTAAAGACTGTAAATCGATCCTGGTGATTTAAAACTAATAACAGTAGTGACTTTAACCTGATGTGTTTCTGGTAAAAGGTGTTTTAAGTCGTATGGATGTTAAAAGGACAGCTTAAAGGATTACTTAGTGTTGTATTCTTTGGGGGTTGTATTTGAATTAATGGTTGCTAAGGTGTTCACTGTATATTTTAAAAAGGTTAACTTAAGTTCATAGAATAAACATTGTTTTGCTTTGAAAAATACTTTTCCATTTCTGCTTTACCACACCTGTAGAGTGGGCCGTGTGCTCCCCATACCACAATCTATTAAAAGTTGTGGATCAGGGGAACTCCATGATACACTTTGGGGTTCTCTAAACCCTGACCCATAACAACATGGAACAGGGAAGGCAGCAAATATAATTTGTCACCATTTTGCTCATAAATTAACCAAAAGTTGGAGCTCCGCCAAATGGCTAACATTTCTCATTCTGGAAATATGGACAAAAGAGTTGAATTCACGAGGTGAGGACAATGACTGCCCTTGACATCAAGGCAGCATTTCACCCGAGTGTGGCATTAAGGAACCCTAGCAAAACTGGAATCAATGGGAATGGGGGCCATGGTCCACTGGTTGTAATCATACCTAGTACTCAGGAAGATAGTTGTGATCGTTGGAGGCCAATCATTTCAGCCTAAGAGTATTGCTGCAGGAGTTCCACAAGGTAGTGCCTAGGCCCAAACATCTTCAGCAGCTTCATTAATGACCCTCCTCCATCGTAAGGTCAGAAGTTGGAATATTTGCACAATGTTCAGCACTATTCACAATTCTCCAGATACTTAATTCCCCAAATTCAGCAAGGTCTGGTCAACACCTGGCAAACAAGTATAGCCAGTCCAAACAAGTGCCAGGCAATGACATCTCCAACAACAGGTAAACCGCCACCCCCCACCCACGACATTCAACAGCATTACCGCTGCTGAACCAACATCCTGGGGGTTACAAATGACCAGAAACTGAACTGGACTAGCCATATAAATACTGTATCTACAAGAACAGGTACGAGGCTGGGAAATCTGAGCCATGATCTGATTGAATGACGGAGCAGGCTTCGGGGCCGGGAGGCCTATTCCTGCTTTGTAGGAGTAACTCACCTCCAGAATCCCCAAAGCCTGCCCACCACCTACAAGGCACGAGTCAGGAGTGTGATGGAATACTTCCCACTTGCCTGGATGAGTGCAGCTCCAACAATACTAGAAGCGCAACACCATTCGGGACAAAGCAGCCCTGCTTCATCAGCACCCCACCCACGCCTTAGCCATTCACTCCCTCCATCACCAACGCAGAAGCAGCCACGTGCATTGTCTACAAGATGCACTGTCGGAACTCACCACACCTCCTTCAGCAGCACTTTCCAAACCCATAACCTCCACCATCCGGCAGGGCATGGGCAGCAGATGCATGGGAACACCACTATCTGAAAGCTCAACACCAAGCCACACAGCAACCTGATTTGGAAATTATCGGTTGTTCCTTCCTTGCCACTAGATCAAAATCCTGGCACTCCCTAACAGCACTGTGGGTACATCCACACCACATGGACTGCAGACATCCAAGGAATGGCTCACCACCACCCACTCAAGGGCAATAACCCGCTGGTCTAGCCTGTGACATCCACAGCCCATGAACAAAAAAAACCCGTAATATTTGCTCTCAAGTGAAACCAGTTTTGTTTATCTGTTTGTGATAATCACGAGTGCTGATCAGGCTGTTCCTCACAGGTGGAGAGTGTAGACCATCTCTCGGCTCGAGAGGCCGGCCATTTTGGACTGAGATGAGGGGAATTTCTTCACTTGAGGGTGATGAATCTTTGCAATTCTCTCCCGCAGAGGGATGTGGATATTCCATCATCGAGAATACCGGGCGGCACGGTAGCACAGCAGGTAGCATTGTTGCTTCACAGCACCAGAGTCCCAGGTTCGATTCCCGGTTTGGGTCGCTGTCTGCGCGGAGTCTGCACGTTCTCCCCGTGTCTGCGTGGGTTTCCTCCGGGTGCTCCGGTTTCCACCCACAAGTCCCGAAAGACGTGCTGTTAGGTGAATTGGATATTCTGAATTCTCCATTTGTGTACCCGAACAGGCGGCGGAATGTGGAGACTAGGGGCTTTTCATGGTGACTTCATTGCAGTGTTAATGTAAGCCTACTTGTGACAATAAAGATTATTATTAGCTGCAGATGGTTATCTGCAGGAGAGCACTGGGATTGTTCAATCTGGATAAAGGTGCCTGGGGTCCAATGTGGAGGGCCACCTGTCATTTTACCCGGCGACCCACTGTCAGCAGCTGTCATCCCATTGGTGCAGCCAGCCGTGAGCTGTTTCTGAGCAACACAGATCGAACACTGATTTGTGGGACTGATGGGGGGAAAGAGCAGGGGAGGGGAGGGAAAAGAGCAGGGGGGAGAAAGTGCAGGGGAGGGGGGGAAAGAGCAGGGTAGGGGGGAAAGAGCAGGGGAGGGGGCGAAGAGCAGGGTAGGGGGTGAAGAGCAGGGGAGGGGAAGAGCAGGGGAGGGGGGAAAGAGCAGGGGAGGGGGGAAAGAGCAGGGGAGGGGGAAAGAGCAGGGTAGGGGGGAAGATCAGGGGAGGGGGGGAAAGTGCAGGGTGGGGGGGAAGAGCAGGGGAGGGGGGGAAAGAGCAGGGTGGGGGGAAAGAGCAGGGGAGGGGGCGAAGAGCGGGGGAGGGGGGAAAGAGCAGGGGAGGGGGACAAATTGGATTGCACTGTCAAAGAACCAGTGCAGGCAATGTGGGCCAGATTGTTTGTTAAATCTTTCACAGAATGCGGGCGTCTCAGGCAAGGCCATGGCCTGTTGCCCATCTGTGGGCAGCATGGTAGCACACTGGTTAGCAGCGTTGCTTCACAGCACCAGGGTCCCAGGTTCGATTCCCGGCTTGGGTCACTGACTGTGTGGAGTCTGCACGTTCTCCCTGTGTCTGGGTGGGTTTCCTCCGGGTGAATTCACCTGAGGAAGGAGCAGTGCTCCGAAAGCTAGTGTTTGAACCAAACCTGTTGGACTTTAACCTGGTGTTGTAAGACTTCTTACTGTGCTCACCCCAGTCCAACGCTGGCATCTCCACATCATGGCTAATAAATATTATTATTGAAGCCTGAGATTGACAGATTGTTGAACGCTAAGGGCATCAAGGAATATGGGGATAGACAGTGAAAGTGGGAAAGGAATAGATCAGCGTCAGGATCTTATTGTGTGGCGGAGCAGGCTTGTGAGGCTACTTGACTCACTCCTCAACTATTTCTGATGCTCTGATCTGCCCTTTCTCTGTGGTGCAATCAATAAAGTCAATAAGAGCAATGGGAAAGCTGTGAATGGTGCATACTGATACCTGCACCACAGGTTTCCATTGCCCGTCCATGCAGTGAAGCTTCACGGTGCAAGTACCAACTCATAGAATTTACCCCAACACATCTTTATCATACTAACAATACCGCTATTGGCTCATTCTGTTCCTGTTAAAGAGATTCACCATTGGAGGACCAGGAACGGAACCAATTTAACCACCGCTGCACTGACCTTATCAAGACCAGCAAAACCTCCAAATTAACCCTTTTGTGACAATGTGGAATGTGTGCATTTTAAAAAAGTTTGAGAATGGGTTTTACAAATGTACTCTGATGGACCAGACAACCCGTTTGCCCCCCCCCCCCCCCCCCCAACCACCACCCCGCACCACCCCCCAAAAAGCCAGTGAAATATGTTTCTGCTATGCATAGCTCCACACCAGAGTACAAAGATGAAAAATCTACCACTTTGTGTTCCAACTGTGTTCTATCAAGTCGCGAGAATGTTCATGTATTCTCCTGCCCTTACAGGCAACATTAACCACTCAGCTTTTACTTTGCCATAGTCCAAGTTCTCCTTCTATTTTCTTGCACTCTCCGTCACAAACTGCCTCGTCCAAAACTTGGACCATAAACATAAAGTGGTCTTTGACTGGGAAATTCAGGATAAACTTCTTTACCCAGAGAGTGATGAGAATGTGGAACTCGCTCCCACAGGGAGTTGTTGAGGTGAATACCATTGATACACTTGATGGAAAGCTGGATAAATACTTGAGGGTGAAAGGTACACAAGGTAATGTTAACGGAGATGGCTTGCGTGGAGCGTAAACACCAGGCTATGTTTATGCTGGTCCCAATCCCCTGTTTCTGTGCTGTAAATTCTGTGCAATATAATATAAATAAACTTGGGCATTCGTCAACCGTCGGGTATCAGAATAATGCTCTTGGTGCCATTTTCGCACCACAGAATGTCTGGCAATGATCTTTGTCTCCTCGTTGAATTGATTCTAGCACCTGATGAAAAAATGAAAAAAAAAAAGAAAATCGCTCATTGTCACGAGTAGGCTTCAATGAAGTTACTGTGAAAAGCCCCTAGTCGCCACATTCCGGCGCCTGTCCGGGGAGGCTGGTACGGGAATCGAACCGTGCTGCTGGCCTGCTTGGTCTGCTTTAAAAGCCAGCGATTTAGCCCAGTGGACTTGCAGAACATGACTATTGTGGCAATTCATTCCTGGCACTGTGTACAAAGCCAGCGGCACGTGTAGACATCTGGAGCATCTGAATGAGCTCTGTGAGACAAACAATTTTATGCGTGTATTGGTTATTCTGCAGCCCCTTCAATACATATCCAGATGAAGAGAAGATCAAAATAGGTCTGAGTGAGAGATGCCGGAAAATCTCACGTCAACACAATTCCACAAAAAAGGTTTGGAGAAATAAATAAATTTTAATTCTTACTTGCCTTGGTTTGCAGGGGGATGGCGGGGGGGCAGGGGGGAGGGGATTGAAAATAATTTGCTAATTTCTGTTCAATTAGGGGTTGGGGGGGGGGGGGGGTGCTGCATTTCCTTCTGAGAATCCAACTTTTCTCAGGTAGTCCTAGAGAGTAAACTGAAGGGAACTGGGTAACACTGAATCTTCACCCTGTAAAAACTTTGGGGAATAAACCAAAGTGGGCAGGATCACCACCAGGTGGGTGCAAGTGGGCAGATTGCCAATGTACAGGTGGCGCAGTAGTTAGCACTGCTGCCTCACGGCACCGAGGATCCGGGTTCAATCCCAGTCCCGGGTCACTGTCTGTGTGGAGTTTGCACATTCTCCCCGTGTCTGCATGGATCTCACTCCCACAACCCAAAGATGTGCAGGGTAGGTGGATTGGCCATGCTAAATTGGCCCTTAATAAAAAAAGAATTTTGCCAATGTAGAGAATAACCCAGTTATTTCCATTTGAGGTCATGGAGAGAGGGCAGAGCATGTGCTGAGTTGGCTGTACTTTACCCCAGTGTTACCCAATAGAAATCGTTGTTTAGATGGAGGTTGGGACAACGGCAACACTATTTTAGCAGCTGCATGCACTAAATTTAGTAGGAAATCCCTTCCACACATTTTAGGCAAACGTACTTTGCAATTAAATATTTCCTTACCAAATATCTGCTGCACGGTAGCATGGTGGTTAGCATCAATGCTTCACAGCTCCAGGGTCCCAGGTTCGATTCCCGGCTTGGGTCGCTGTCTGAGCGGAGTCTGCACGTCCTCCCCGTGTGTGCGTGGGTTTCCTCCGGGTGCTCCGGTTTCCTCCCACAGTCCAAAGATGTGCGGGTTAGGTGGATTGGCCAGGCTAAATTGCCCATAGTGTCCTAAAAAATAAGGTTAATGGGGGTTGTTGGGTTACTGGTATAGGATGGCTACGTGGGCTTGAGTAGGGTGATCATTGCTCGGCCAAGGGCCTGTTCATCGAGGGCCGAAGGGCCTGTTCTGTGCTGTACTGTTCTAATTCTAATCCACCACCATTAAGTATGAAACCCTGCAGTCTTCCTCTTTCATTTTTTTTAATAAAATGTTTTTTATTGAGTTTTCATATTTTATATTTTATATCCAACAAATTACAAATTATTAGAGAGAAAAAAAAACACGCAAAAATTAACATGTATATTTACAGGTAAGCATCTTCATAATAACAACTGTGGCCGCCCCCTTTAGCCGGCATACATATTTTACATTCCCCAATATGGCCGAGGCACATGTTTATAGGCATTTATTTACAGTTTGGTTTTGGGCCTTAGCTTGCCATCAAACCCCCATAACGAACCCGTAGCCCCCCCCCCCCCCCCCCCCCCCCCCCCCGGCTACCTTCCCCCGATTCCCGGCCATTTTGTCTTCCTCTTTGATAAAGTTTGGGATTCAGGCATGCATTTTATCAGGTGCATCATATCTTAGTTTCTAGGTTCTTGTCCAGCAGCCATGTTGACCCATACAATAAGGGATCTGAAACCAGTCCCTCCATCTCTGTCCAGAACGTGACTGGATGTCGCTTGCCCTGTTGGTGCTGCTAGTTACTGGTCCGTTTGCTTTCTCCTACTCGAGCGGTTATTGTGTTTGGTCAAGCTGACCATGATGGTAGTGCCCCTCTCGATAATGTTACTGGTGGTTACCCAGTGCACTGAAATGATCAAAAAGCACTCTGAAACTCTGCTTTACATCTTACCATTTCACCAGCAAGCACACAAAATAATTAACATTCACATGTACACACTGCGTGAGAACAAGTATTGAGATCACATGCCTAACAACGTCTGTTCCCACTCTTTGTTTACTAACACAGCACAGTTAAGGATCCTGCTGCTTGTCCAGCCAGGGCAAACTATCTGATGGGCCTTTGGTTCGTCGTGTTATTTGCAGCTGAGTAAGAAGATTAATTCTAACCCTGAAAGGTCATCGACCTGAAATGTTAACCCTGTTTCTCTCCACAGATGCTGCCGGACCAGCTGAGTATATCCAGCATTTTTCTGTTTTGATTTAACCCTAACCTCTTCCAATTCGATTAATGAGGCCAGGGCGATTGGTCAACATCAGTTGTATCCTGGAGCACTGCCGTCATAGCTTGGCTCAGCAATGCTACATTTGCAATAGAGGATTTGTTCAGTTCCAAGCTCCCATCTCCAGGTATTTGAATTTGCAACCAGCTCAATCCTGCTGGCTGCAGACAGAACATATAATATTTCAGCAACTTGGAGAAGCTCGGTCATCAAATGCTGCTGAGTGGACCTTACTTCGAAAGGAAAATGCCGAGCATGACAGAGCACTTTGTCTGGCCCCGCTTTCTTCTCTGCATGAATGTCAGTTTTTGAGAAGTCTTTCTGCCCCTTTTACTCTTCCTTTGCTACTGGATCTACTCTCATAGCTGCGTTCCCAGCTCCTGATATAAGGTTTTGGTAACCTGCCCAGGACAACAAACAGAAAACCTTTCTGTAAACTGTTCTTTCACATCTTCCAAAAGTGGAACAGCGCCACTAAAGCAGACCTCATTTCAGCCTTTAACTTAAAAAAAAAGAGAATATATGGAACTAAAACGAATAAGTAGATGGATAACATTGCTATAGAACACATGTGTACAGCAGATATACTGGCCGACTTGAAGGAAAACAATAAATCCAAATATTGAGCTATTATTTTGTAGGTAACCTTTTTGGTCTGCTTGTTATTCTTTACTTGTGATCTTTTTCTAACCGCAGCTAGCCAGCCATGCCTGATTTCCTCTGAAGTTTCCAGCTGACTTGACTCAACTCTCAATCATCTCCGAAGCTTTTGAACAGTCCTAACTGATTTAAAGTTGAACAGTTGCCCGGGTTTTTTGATTTTTAAATTACAAATTCTGCAGCAAATGTTGCTTGTATGCATAGCTGTGAAAATCAATGCAATATGGGCTTGTTTGACCGAAATTTAGCTCCACCCCTCTAGCCTCAGAGATAACCCACAAAACCTTGCAGAATTTGTGTATTGAGGAAGCCTGGGGGTCTTAATTCTGGTTTTAATAATAATAATCTTTATTATTGTCACAAGTAGGCTTACATTAACACTGCAATGAAGTTACTGTGAAAAGCCCCTAGTCACCACATTCCGGCGCCTGTTCGGGTACACAGAGGGAGAATTCAGAATGCCCAAATTACCTAACAGCACGTCTTTCGGGACCTGTGGGAGGAAACCGGAGCCCCCGGAGGAAACCCACGCAGACACGGGGAGAATGTACAGACTCCGCACAGACAGTGACCCAAGTGGGAATCAAACCTGGAGCTGTGAAGCAACAGTGCTAAGTACTGTGATACCGTAACTTGCACATCATGTGATTTTTCAGTACAAGATTGAATCTCCAGTTCGCACTCCTGATGGACGGAGCTCCCCACAGAAGTAGGAAATTTATTTCTATCAAGTTCTTATGGAACAAAGTTAGCAGTTAAATGGTTCCATGACTAACAGGGTCAGTACCGTAACCAAGAACGACAGAACCATAACAATATCGAGCAGGTAACTTTAACTTTAAGGCAGCACGATGATTTTCTAAATGCTGAGCAATTGAGAAATTCAAGAACCAAACTGCAGGGATTTTATATTAGTGATATTTCATTGATGTATCTTAGCAACTTATGAGAAAGGGGTTGGAATTTGTACAGTAAATGGCCAACTGAGATCGAAAAGGTCGCATGTAACTTGACCCCAAAACAATCTTCTGCAGAGTCCACACTGCGGGCAGACTGCAGCTAATGGATTGTCAATTAACAGAACAGTGGATAATTGGGTTACTGCAGTGAGCACCAGAAGGCAGCTGATGGCACAGTGGAAAAGTACCAGAACGGGTTGGCGTGCAACCAGACCTGCGATACCGTCATTTGCAGACAACTGGTTTGCAAAAAGAAAATTCAAACTATTCACTTTACAAGTAAAATGATGGCAGTGTTCAGCGAGGGAGTGAGCTCTAGCGTGCAGAGAAAGAGGAAGTGAGCTATCTCACATTCTGGATCAACTGTTAAAAGGAATAAAAATAACTAGCAATTATCGAGAGCCTTTTGCAACCTCCGAACGTCCCAAATCACCTTAGGGCTGATTAAAAAAATATTTTTGACTACTGAAATTGAGGAAACACAGCAGCCAATTTGTACATAGCAAGCTCCCACCAACAGTAATGTAAAAAGATTCTAGTGATCTTGGCGGAGGTATAAATATTGGCACGTCAACTGGGGAAATTTCCCTGCTCTTCTTTGAATACTGCATCATAAATCCACCTGAGAGAGCAGATGAGACCTTGGTTTAATGCAACACCGCAAATAGTTCTGCAATTGCTTTTGCATTGCATTGGGAGTGTCAGCCTGCCTTTTGTATCCAAGTCTCAAAATTGGGACGAATCCTCAATGGCTCAGAGATGAGAATGCTACCAACTGAGCCATGCTGGGCTGGTGCTCTCTTTGTCCCACCTTAACTGGAACTAGCTGACGTCCTTGGCAACAAGATGATGGACGAATGTACATTGGTGATCCACAATATCCAATCCCACAACGTGATCCATAGAATCCCTGCAGTGCAGAAGGAGGCCATTCGGCCCAGCGAGTCTGCATCGACCCTCCGGAGGGGTAATCTACTTCCCTGTCCCCACAACCCCACGCATTGATCAAATCCAATCCACCTAACCTGCACACCTTTGGAACGTGGGAGGAAACCAGAGCCGGAGCATCAGGAGGAAACCCACGCAGACACGGGAAAAACATGCAAACTCCACACGGACAGTCACCCAAAGCTGGAATTGAACCCGGGTCCCTGGCACTGTGAGGCAGCAGTGCTAACCACTGTGCCGCCATATCACTCTACACAGAAACATTACACAGACTCTGCTTTAGGTTCCACCAACCTTCTAGGGTCATGATCTCAGCCCTTTTAGTCAAGAAGATAGAAGGAAGGGCCTGTAGGAATGTGCTCAGTAAAGGAAAGTAGAGAGGCCAGTACTGGAATCAGGCCAAGATTTATACAAGCAGTCATTTGATAGTACATAACTTAAATATTTCTGAAAAGGGTGCCATATTGTTGAAGCTTTCTGCCCTGCACATTTCAGGACAAACCCAAGAAAGCCAAATTTCAATTGATCACAGCAATTAATACTACAAGGGTTCTGATTGGCTGGCAGGTCAACTCCGAAATTATAGGCCAGTGAGCTTAACTTCGGTAGTAGGGAAGATGCTGGAATCTATTATCAAGGAAGAAATTGCGAGGCATCTGGATAGAAATTGTCCCATTGGGCAGACGCAGCATGGGTTCGTAAAGGGCAGGTCATGCCTAACTAATTTAGTGGAATTTTTTGAGGACATTACCAGTGCAGTAGATAACGGGAGCCGATGGATGTGGTATATCTGGATTTCCAGAAAGCCTTTGACAAGATGCCACACAAAAGGTTGCTGCATAAGATAAAGATGCATGGCATTAAGGGTAAAGTAGTAGCATGGATAGAGGATTGGTTAATTAATAGAAAGCAAAGAGTTGGGATAAATGGGTGTTTCTCTGGTTGGCAATCAGTAGCTAGTGGTGTCCCTCAGGGATCCGTGTTGGGCCCACAATTGTTCACAATTTACATAGATGATTTGGAGTTGGGGACCAAGGGCAATGTGTCCAAGTTTGCAGATGACACTAAGATGAGTGGTAAAGGGAAAAGTGCAGAGGATACTGGAAGTCTGCAGAGGGATTTGGATAGGTTAAGTGAATGGGCTAGGGTCTGGCAGATGGAATACAATGTTGACAAATGTGAGGTTATCCATTTTGGTAGGAATAACAGCAAACGGGATTATTATTTAAACGATAAAATATTAAAGAAGGTTGGTTTACAAGTGCAACAGGTGATTAAGAAGGCAAATGGAATTTTGTCCTTCATTGCTAGAGGGATGGAGTTTAAGACTAGGGAGGTTATGTTGCAATTGTCTAAGGTGTTATACAACACCTGGAGTATTGTGTTCAGTTTTGGTCTCCTTACTTGAGAAAGGACGTACTGGCACTGGAGGGTGTGCAGAGGAGATTCACTAGGTTAATCCCAGATCTGAAGGGGTTGGATTATGAGGAGAGGTTGAGTAGACTGGGACTGTACTCGTTGGAATTTAGAAGGATGAGGGGGGATCTTATAGAAACATTTAAAATTATGAAGGGAATAGATAGGATAGATGCGGGCAGGTTGTTTCCACTGGCGGGTGACAGCAGAACTAGGGGACATAGCCTCAAAATAAGGGGAAGTAGATTTAGGACTGAGTTTAGGAGGAACTTCTTCACCCAAAGGGTTGTGAATCTATGGAATTCCTTGCCCAGTGAAGCAGTTGAGGCTCCTTCATTACATGTTTTTAAGGTAAAGATAGATAGTTTTTTGAAGAATAAAGGGATTAAGGGTTATGGTGTTCGGGCCGGAAAGTGGAGCTGAGTCCACAAAAGATCAGCCATGATCTAATTGAATGGCGGAGCAGGCTCGAGGGGCCAGATGGCCTACTCCTGCTCCTAGTTCTTATGTTCTTATGTCTGAGGGGTTCTCATGGAGCAAGCAACTGGGAACTATTCTGGGTTGGGCAGCATTTGCTGGGCAATCCTGAATGTGCTAATAGCTGCACTAACAACCAATTTAAGATATTCCATTATGATTATAACATGGCTCATTTACACATGCAGGAAGCGACCTATATTCATACACAGCGGCCCATTCTCTGTGAACAAAAGGAGTTTGTTCAAATCCTGGTGCTTATTTTGAGTTACCCAGTTACTTGCGAAGCTATAGTTCCCCATTTCCTTTCTTCGTTTGAAATTTGGCATTCTTGTGCATTGCCTGACGAGTGCAAAATGAAAAGCTTTGCGACAAGTCTCCCCTTTCAGCGATATAAACAGTATAGTGAACAACAACGCAATTGCAGAGAAATTCTTGGCAGTTTCAGCAAAGAGACCAGGGTCACCACTGGGGGAGGGTTTTTCCCGAACCCATTTTTAATGCCACTCTGCCCTTTTTTGGCTCCGTTTGTAAATGTCGGGGGGGGGGGGGGGGGGGGGGGGGGACAGTGGGAGTGAGGTGATGGGGTTGTTTCTTCTCTCTAAATTATCATCATGCCACTTACGGACTAGGCTGGTCAGATGCTTGGCACCAGAAATCCTGCCACTTCCATCAATTGCGTGAAAAATGTTAAGTATGCTTGGCATGAAGTGGGTGTGCTCAGCGTGCAATGGCTACAAGTGGGCACCCCCTACATTGCCGCATCAGAATGGTGGTTGACCTATGAATGGGATCGAGGCCCTGAACTCGGAAATCTCACTGACTCTGTGAGACAGGAACATTGGAGTTTAGAAGAATGAAGTGATCTTATTGAAACATGCAAGGTCCTGAGGGGATTTGACAGGGTGGATGCTGAGAGGATGTTTCCCCTTGTGGGGGAATCTAGAACTGTGTGTGGGGAGAGCGACACAGTTTCAGAATAAAGGGCCTCCCATTGAAGACGGAAATGAGGAGAAACGTCTTCCCTCTGAGAGTCTTTGCCATTCCCTTCCCTGGAGAGAAATGGAGGCTGGGTCATTTAATATAACGGAGGCTGAATTAGGCAGATTATTGATTGTCAAGGGTTATGGGGCTGGGGGTGGGGGGGGGGGGGGGGGGGGCGGGGTGGGGTGGGGGGCAAGTAGGAAAGTGGAATTAAGGCCACATCAGGTCAACCATGAACTCACTAAATGGCGGAGCAGGCTCGATTAGCCAAATGGCTTACTCCTGCTGCTATTTCTCATATTCTTATGACTTGTGTTCTTATTTTTAAAAATTTATTCCAATTAAGGGGCAATTTAGCATGGCCAATCCTCCTACCCCAGCACATCTTCGGGTTGTGGGGGCGAAACCCACGTAAACACGGGGAGAATGTGCAAACTCCACACGGACGGTGACCTGGGGCTGGGATTGAACCTGGGACCTCGGCGCCGTGAGGCAGCAGTGCTAACCACTGTGCAACACCCCCCCCACTTGTGTCCTTGCACAGTCAGGGTAAGGATGAAAGTTCCACCCCAACCCAACTGCACTCCTGGTGTGTTAAGCACATCTGAAATTCAGGCCCCATATTTTAAATCTGTCGATTGTCTGTCCCACAATATCATGATGTGGAGGTGCCGGCGTTGGACTGGGGTGAGCACAGTAAGAAGTCTTACAACACCAGGTTGAATCAAACCTGTTGGACTTTAACCTGGTGTTGTAAGACTTCTTACCACAATATCATGTGAAAGCAGCTGAATCTCTGAAAATATCAGGGCACCAATTAAACGTATTAGTTTTAACTCAATTAAATCAAAAATATTTCCTTGACGTGTCGTTCGGAGTTAAAACAACAAACTTTTAGGCAACAAAGCTTTGGCAAAATGACTCTTGCTTCATCCTTGGTTTGGAACACTCTTCCAGCAACAGCAATTGGTGCCAGGTAAGCAAAGTACGATGATGCAGAAGATAAATGTAAGGTCGATTTATTTGCAAGTATTTACAAGGCTCTGCATAACCCAGCATCTCACTCCCAGTGCAGTCCTAGCTGGGAGGACTGATCTCACCAGGCCCTGATCTGGGCCTGTTTGTAACCTTTACTCGTCATGAACACCAGGTAGTTGGCCTCTGCCTAAACAACCCTCTTATGGACTGACCTCATTAACACTACACCCTTGCACGGCTCACCCGATGCCGGTGTTTATGTAGTTACATTGTGTACCTTGTGTTGCCCTATTATGCATTTTCTTTTATTTTATTTTGTCTTCATGTACTTAATGATCTGTTGAGCTGCTCGCAGAAAAATACTTTTCACTGTACCTCGGTACACGTGACAATAAACCAATCCGATACAATCCCCATGCCTGGGGAGCACGGGGAGATCAGTGAAAGTTTCCCCCGTGGCATAGTGGTATTGTCACTGGACTAGTAAACCAGAGAGCTAGAGTCATGCTCTGGGGGCCCGAGTTCAAATCCTGTCTCTGCCAAGGAAGAAGGTGTTCAGGCATGATGGCTAAAAACTTAGTTAAATAGGTAGGTTTTAGTGCAGGTCAGCAGAGGGGAGAGTTTAGCAGGGTAATTCCTTAACTTAGTGCCTAGGCAGCTGAAGGCACAGCCACCAATGGTGCAATGATTGAATTGGAGGAATGCAGAGTTGCTGCTTTCAGGCTGAAAGATGTCTGCAGAGAGAGGGAGGGACAAGGTCATGGAGAGATTTGAAAATGAGATTGAGATTTCAAAAATCAATGCATTAGGGCGCTGCAGCGCCAGGGACCCCGGTTTGATCTGGCCTTGGGTGACTGTGTGGGTTCTGCACATTCCCCTTGTGGGAGGAAACCCACAGTCCAAAGATGTGCAGGTTAGGTGGATTGGCCATGATAAATTGCCCTTATAGACAGCAGCGGCCCGAGGGTTGCTGGCGCCCCGGGCAAGCTGAACTTCGGCGCCCTTACAAGTGCCAATTTTAAAGGCCTCCAGCACTGCGCTCCATCACCTTTCCCCGCTGCGGATAGCCTTTTCCTGCTCCCCTCGGCGGCCCTCCTCCTGCCGAGGACCCTCCGTGCAGCCACTGCCTCACACAGACACTGAGCAGCCGCCAGCGGCTGAACCAGACCGGCAGGCGGCCGAGGCCAATCAACATGGCGGCCGCACAGGGGGCAGGGCCGGGGCCGGGGCTGAAGGAGCACCCCACGTGACTCCGGGCTGCGCGTGGGCAGCTACTGAGCATGCGTAGCTGCCATCAAGCGGAGGCAACATGTTGCAAATGCGCAGATCGTCCTTAGAATCTTACAACCTCAGTACTGATGGCGCCCCCTAGCATATGGCGCCCCGGGCGACTGCCCGAGTTGCCGGTACCTTGAGCCGGCCCTGCTTATAGAGTCTACAAATGTGCAGGTTAGGTGGGTTATGGGGATAGGGTGGGGAAGTGGGCCTAGTTAGAGTGCCCTTTCGGAGGATTGGCACAGACTTGATGGGCCGAATGGCCTCCTTCTGTACTGTAGGGATTCTATGATGAGCCAGTGAACAGAGTGGGTAATGTATTAGAATACCAGCTGGTGATTGTTGGATGAGCTTAGGTTTACCCAGGGCTCCAGGAGCTTGTTGGAACAGTCAGGTCTGCAAATAACAACGACATAGATTAGAGTTTGAGTACCTAATATGGACAATATAACTGAGATATACGGAGGCGATCTTGGTGATGGACATTAAGCCAGAAGCTCAGCGCAGGGTTTAATAGGATGCCACGGGACAGCACGGTGGCGCAGTGGTTAGCATTGCTGTCTCATGGTGCCGAAGTCCCAGGTTTCATCCTGGCTCTGGGTCACTGTCCGTGTGGAGTTTGCACATTCTCCCCGTGACTGTGTGGGTTTCACCCCCACAACCCAAAGATGTGCAGGGTAGGTGGGTTGGCCACGCTAAATTTCCCCTTAATTGAAAAAATGAATTGGGTACTCTAAATTTATAAAGACAAAAAACAGGATGCCTCCTTTACAGTGTGCTGTAGCCTGAGTCTGTGGCTCGGGGTGGAGGGGGTCGGGTGAGGGGAGGTTGAATGAAATGGCTAATCAATAACTGGAGGCAATTGTGGTTCATCAGATAAGCAATGTGACAACATTGGGGCGGGGGAATAGATGATTCCTGTCTCGATTCACATTTGTCCAATATATCAGTGCAGTCTATAGATCGAGAATCCAGGTAGCCCAGCAGCAATATACAAGTGTACAATGCAGCAGGAGCACTAAGTAAGTGGAGGACAGAAAGAGCGCAGTACAGAGGCTGTGTCTCCAGTTAAATCCCCTCCTGTCTGAGCGGGGCAGGGGGAGGCGGCAGGGGGGCAGGGGGGTGGCAGGGGGCAGGGGAGGGGGCAGGGGGAGGTGGCAGGGGGTGGCAGGGGGAGGGGGGAGGTGGCAGGGGGAGGGTGAGGGGGAGGGGGAGGTGGCTTTGCAGATACGTGCCGGGACGTGTGACGTGTCGGAGGCAGGAGGAGGAGGTTGTTGTTGTTGTGGAAGTGGCGCCGGGTCGGGCCCGTTCCTGGCAGCGTGAGAGTGGCAGAGAGAGGCAGGGGGCAGAGCAGCAGCGAGCGGAGAGGCCGGAGTGAGTGCCTGGGAGAGAGATACAATCAATAGCTGTAATGAATGCTAGAATGTAACAATGTATCGGCTCAGTGAAAGGTATCTGAGAGCAGCGGATACACTGTTTCTGTCTGTGAGCCATTCCGATACAATGTATCCGCATCTTAACCAGCTCTGATACAATGTAGATGGTTATTGTGTTGATATGACGGCCTGTGCCAAATGCTGCCTCAGACCAGGGGAAGGTGATGATGTGAGTGTGAGTCAGAGCAGGGCGGCCCACTCACACTCACCCACACTCACCCACCTGCTGGCTGGTGCTTTTTACACAACTGCCAGAGGCCTGAGCAGATTCTTTACCTCCCTCTCTCTCTCTCTCACCTGGGCACTTATTTCAGGTGCTGTAGAGGGAAAGGAGAGTATTGTTCAAAAAATATAAGCCCTTTAATTCTCTTGTTACAAAGTGAATACGTGAGAATTGTTCCATTGGTGTTTTGACTGTTGGGTATATGTGACAGAGCGTGTAATGGAGCAAAACAAAACACTTATTAAAAAGTAATTCATCAGCCTGAAACCTACCAGAGTTAAAATTACCCTCTAATCCCATTCCCAGATTGTCCTCTTTCCAGTTATCCTATTGTCAGCTAAATGTCACAGCTGCGCTCCAGACTTAAGACCACCCAATTGTGAAACCGCAAGAGACCCTTTTGAAAGAACTTGTGGCTATTTTAGCATCTTAACATAATCTGAATCCTAAGGGACTCAGTATTTGATACATATTTCGAAGTGCAGTAGTCACTGCTGTATCTTGGTGAGTGCTAAATTCTGATGGTTGAGTCATAAATTGAATAATGCGTATAAATGATATAATACATTTTTGTTGCTTCCCAAAATGATTCTCTAATCCCCACCCTGCATCCATCGTTGCTTACCTTGCTGCTGTCCCCGTTTTAATGGCCATACAGTATGAATGAAATGTTCTAGGTGTAAGTGTTCATTGACTATTTCCCCCTCTTTTTCACAGTCCACAATGGGCTTTCTCTGGGTGTCGTGTACCCCTCTCAGAAAAAGGCAGTGACTTGTCCCGAAGTCCAGGTGAGTTCGCTGGTAACCTTCGTGCCTGAACTGTGAGTTTTGGTTCTGAAAATCGCTGCAGTCTAAACTTGTGACCCTCTGGCTTTCTCGCCCTGTGGCCCTGGAAGGTGGTGGCTTCAGTAAATAGATCAAGGGGTTGAAATGACCTTTGGCGGATACCCACAATGGGCCATTGTCAATCAGCAGCACATGTCATACCCGCTCCATTTCCTTTGCTGTTGACTGGTGTCACCCATGGCTTCAGTGGGTGATGCCCCCACTTCTGAGTCAGAAAGGTGTGAATTCAAGGTCACTCCAGAAGCTCCAGCTCAAAATCTAGGTTAACTTTCCAATGTAGTATTGTGGGAGTGCTGCACTACCAGAGGGGCAGGTGAGACATCACATTGGCCCCATTTTGGGATTTTCTGAGATCATGAAAAGTTCAACATCAAATGCAAGCTTTTCTTTAGAAATAGAAAAAAATACATTGACTGACCCATGTGTACAGGTTAATACTGTTAGCCAGGTTTATTTACAGATTAATTAGAATAAGGAATCTACACACTGTGGAAAAACACTGAATTGGTGGAATGTTTATAGCAATTACTTTGGAATCATTCTATAATGATTTCATTTCATTTCCATTTCATTTAATTCATTCATTAATGTGTTTAAATTCACTGTCAGGATCTGGTCAGGTGGGTGTGATACTCCAGCTGCACAGTGTGTAGTCTGCTTCCATCTTGCTTACTGACACTGAATGACCCAGTTATGGGAGAAAACAAAACTGTAGCAATTATATTCGGTCTTGTATCCCGTTTGTTAATTCTTCAAGGGAATATTCAGAAGACCTGGAAATGAAAGCAGTTTGTCATTAACACATCAAATTGAGTGTTTAAGACTACATATGCTCCTTAGCAAGACTCCAACCCCCCCCCCCCCCCCCACCCAAACACCTCTCTGGTGTGAACACCCCCTTGGATGACACTCTGTATACCCTTCCCATATGACCCTTATAGCAGCAATCTGTAACATCTTAATCCCTTGTACAGTCCTCGGTGTATATAACATTGTTAATATAACATTCTGCTTGAACTGATAAAAGCTCAATGTCCTTGTTTAAAATGCCCAGCTCTTCTGCTAGGACCTGTATCTCACCGTTTCTCATCCTCATTATAGCTTCACCTCTGGGATCCCCTCAGTCTGTACTGGCGTCTTTCCTGGTTTGAGTTGCCGGAAAGCTCCGGGAACTCTGGGTCCATCTCCTTCTGTTAGAAAAACCAGGAGAAGCCAGTAAGTTGCAATGGACCATTAATACGCAGCAGGAGAAACAGGTATGTCAACCCTACTCCCCGTGCCATTGACACATTTTTAAATATGCACAACGCATAGCTCACAGGATTTCAAACAGTCTGCAGTTAAGGTAGGTTTAACACTGAATCTGCAGCTAACAGGTAGTCGCACACACAACATACAGTTAATAGGCATGAAACACGCAATTACAGTTGCCTCTTGATTTTTGAACCAATTTAAGGTCACAAGCGTGTAACATTTAAGGGTGTGTAATACGCCAAGACGAGACATGTTTGTGTGTCACAGGCTTACTCATGCATTGGAAAAAGATGCAAAAGGCCAGAATGTCTTCACTGAATAGTTGTGGTTGCCCTGGCGTTGGTGTCGTTCAGAACCCTGAGGCATCTTTTGGAGTGAAAGCTCCTGTATATTCAGGTCAGTACTCGCAAGATCTTCTTGAGCGTTCAAATGTAATACCGCACCTGGGACCATCCACCATTATATCCCTCCATAATGCAATGTTCCTTCTGTACTGCACTGGAGTGGCAGCCTGGTGCTGCATTCCACTCGAGGCTTGTTATTGAGCATTCACAGATGCCCTCCGTGTTTATTGAATACTGCTCAGGATAACCGGGGGTTGGATCGGGGGGGTGCACCAAATCCCCAGCAACATGAGGCCGTTTGAAAAAACAAAAATGGAGCATTGCTCAGAAATATCCTGAGCAGAAACAAAAAAACTGTCCTTGGTTAAGACTCCAGCTTAACTGGGTGACAGTGTGCCTCCCTCTATTGTGATTCTCCCAGTTGCCCTTCTACTGACCGGACATCCCAGACACAATCCTGATTGGCACTGTGATTTTACAGATAGTGCAAGAGAGGCAAGAAATGCTTTTTTTTAACAATACACAGGCCTTTTCTTTCAGCAGGTAAACACTGAGGTATTTTAGCATTATAACTCACAAATTCACATGATCCCCTCAACCGGCGCACATTCGTCATCAGATCACTGCGACCAGACCAGGAAGTTGTTTGGCCACTCTTAATTCAGGTGTTGCGATAGGTTCTAAGGTCTCTTCACTGCAGCCTGTTAAATGATTCCAGGGTTTTTGTCCATCTGTTTGATGTATCTCCTTCCTTCGAGGGTCCTTTTAGAATGCTGCATTAAGATGGGAAGAATGGCTTCCCCCAACCAGAGCATTTTGGGATGTTTCTCGTGGGTTAGAATTCATGTGAGACTTTAAATGTGAGCTAACTCCTGTGCTGGCTGCTAAAATAACCAGCTCTGAGTTTGCGTCCTGGTTACACTGTCTTGTTAAACCTGATATCTGTTCACCGTAAGTACAGCAAGAAAGAATTGCATTTCTGTGACGCCTTTCATGATCTCAGGATGCCCCAATGGGCTTTACAGCTGAAACTTCTAAAGTGTAGTCAGTGTTATAATGTAGGAAACGCAGCAGCCAATTTGTACACAGCAAGATCCCACAAACTGGCTACTTAATAATACAGGTGATCTTGCTGTGTTAACAACCGGTACTAGACACTCGACTAGAGGGCATGGGTTTAAGGTGAGAGGGGAGAGATACAAAAGAGACCAGAGGGGACATTTCTTCACACAGAGGGTGGTGAACATCTAGAACGGGCTGCCAGAGGCAGTGGTAGAGGCGGGTACAATTTTTTCCTTTAAAAAGCAGTTGGACAGTTACATGGGCAGGATGGGTACAGAGGGACATGGGCCAAATGCGGGCAAGTGGGACTAACTTAGTGATAGAAACCGGGCAGCATGGACAAGCTGGGCTGAAGGGCCTGTTTCCATGCTGTAAATATCTATGACTCTATGACCAGGCCATTTCATCGAACCGTAGAATTTACAGTGCAGAAGGAGGCCATTTGGCCCATCGAGTCTGCACCGGCCCTTGGAAAGGGCACCCTACTAAACCCACGCCTCCACCCTATCCCCGTAACCCACCTAACCTTTTGGTCACGAAGGGCAATTTAGCCTGGCCAATCCACCCAACCTGCACATCTTTGGACTGTGGGAGGAAACCGGAGCATCCGGAGGAAACCCACGCTGATTTAGCTATGTTGGTTGAGAGATGAATATTGGTCAGGGCACAGGGGAGAAATCTTCTGTTCTTCAAAATTGTGGCATGGAATATTTTACATGGACCTGAGAAGGCATAAAGGGCCCCAGGCTAACATCCCATCCATAGGACAGGAGGTGTGTCAGTGTAGCAGTCCCCTGGTAGAGAAATCGAGTGTCAGCTTCAATCTTGTGCACCAGTCACCTGTATTATAAAGCAGCCAGAAATGTCCCGTCTGCTTATCGCATTGTGAGGGAGACAGAAAAAGCCAGAGCAATTATTACTGGAAAAACTAAATTTTACAAATAAGAGTGCATGTTTCGATTCAGGTTAAAAATGTTAATCAGCAGCAGTTTCTGAGCAAGTTGTTGAACTGCTCTCCGATCACTGATTGTGATAACCAGACTGAACAACAACGGGCTGTAACCTGCCCCAGAAATCAGGCTAGAACCTGGTGCATCTTATCGTTTCAGAGTTTATTTTTAGTTAAAGCCACTGATGTCCATTGCAGTTTATGTCAAAACAGCAGCAACAGTCGATCTCTGACTATTTAGCTGTCTCATTACAATGCTACTCACTAATTACTGTCGCCACTTTTCGTCAGGCCAGAAGTGTTAATTTCACAGGGCGTCACGGAGGTGCAGTGGCTAGCACTGCTGCCTCACGGCAACGAGAACCCGGGTTCAATCCCGGTTCTGGGTCACCAACCGTGTGGAGTTTGTACATTCTCCCCGTGTCTGCGTGGGTCTCACCCCCACAACTAGAAGATGTACAAGGTAGGTGAATTGGCCACACTAATTTCCCCTTAATTGGAAATTTTAATTTTGAAAAAATGATCATTGAACTTTGTGCAAACCCTCTTCAGCTTTAAACCAAGAAAACTGAAGGAGGCTGAGGTGCTGTGAAAGAGATGGTAGATGAGGGTGTAAGGGAGGTGGGACTGAGAGAGGGATGAAACTTAGTGAGGCTTTAGAGGAGTTCCAGGCTGAAAGCTGCAAAGTTTCTCTTGCCCTCTTGAATGTAGATGATGGCCATGATGTGGAGATGCCAGCGTTGGACTGGGGTGGGCACAGTAAGAAGTCTTACAACACCAGGTTAAAGTCCAACAGTTTTGTTTCGAATCACTAGCTTTCGGAGCGCTGCTCCTTCCTCAGGTGAATGAAGAGGTTTGTTCCGGAAATATATATATATAGACAAATTCAAAGATGCCAGACAATGCTTAGAATGCGAGCATTAGCAGGTGATTAAGTCATTACAGATTCAGAGATAGGGGTAACCCCAGGTTAAAGAGTTGTGAACTGTCCTGGCTTGAGACAATTCACACCTCTTGAACCTGGTGTTGTAAGACTTCTCACTGTAGATGATTAGTGAGGCTTGTGCTGAGCTGCAGGGGATGAACTCAGTTCCTTTGCCTGTGTGCAAAGGATTCAAAATGAGGTGGTGGAGGATGATGCTGACAGGATGTGCAAACATGTCTTCCACTTGTGCCAGGCAGTGCTGATGGTGAACAATAGTCTAGGTTTTCTATAATAGTGAATGATGTTGATGTCCAAACATGCCTCACAGATTAAGCAATGAATATTAGAACAAGAATTGACAGCTGCCTGAAGGTATGGAAAACAATATTTTTATGACAGCTTTGTACTGATGCGTTCAAGCATATTTTAAAAAAAGTAATGAGGCAATTTAACCAGTTCAGTCCTTCATGAAGAAGTTCATGTTTAAATCTGTTTTGAGCGATGCTATTCATTGTCTAAACCAGTTGGCACACACATACATTTTTAAAAATAAATTAGAGTACCCAATTCTTCTTTTCCAATTAAGGGGCAATTTAGCGTGGTCAGTCCACCTACCCTGCACATCTTTGGGTTGTGGGGGCGAAACCCACGCAGACACGGGGAGAATGTGCAAACTCCACACGGACAGTGGGCCGGGATTGAACCCGGGTCCTCAGCACCATGAGGCAGCAGTGCTAACCACTGCGCCACCTTGGTGCCTGGTATACATGCCCTTACTTTACAATACAGTATTTTGAAGATTTATTGGCTCATAACCTCAAATCTTCAGAGGATCTTACCCAGAAGGTACCCCAGAGTTTGCTCTGGAAGCTGCCCCCAGAGATCCCTGTGCAAGGACTGTATGGGATTTACCTGGGATGTTCGAGTGTCCGCTGGGCAATGACTCTACACTGGGAATCATCTGAAACACTGATTTAAATCACAAACTTCGGATGGGTTCCCAAACCCAGCCCCCCGCCCGACTACTCTGACCCACCAGACTGCACCCACTATCCGATCCACTCCCAATGACCACCTGACAACTCCTACCCCCCCCCCCCCCCCCCACCCACACTCCTTGACATCCCACCCAGCCATTTACCTTGCACACTTACCTTCTCCCTGAGGTTGGGGTCTTTAAACTTACCTGCTTTATGGCAGCTGCTGCCGTTAAACAGGGAGTGCCTTCACTGGCCCTTACGCTGCTATACTCAGCCTGGGCTCTGAGTTTTGAAATTTGCCCCTCTGAACCTCTCTGATTCCCGGCCCTCCTATGAGACGCTCCTTTAAACCTCCCTCTTCAACCACGCTTTCGGTCACCTGATCTGTTATCTCCTTGTGGGGCTCGGCGAGACCTTCTGGCCCAATGTTACTTATCACCGATGGATGCTGAATGACTACAACTTGGTCTTTTTGGTTGCTGAGCAGAATAGTTTGGCATTTGAAAAGTTCACTGGCAAGAGTCTGTGTTCATCCACCTGTTATGGTGAATCGATGTGCTTAACGAGGCCATCACCACCTAATTTGGATGGAAGTTAATTTTTAGGTAGCTTAAAAAACGCAATGGAAGTCCGAAGAAACGGCTACAATGTACCAGCTAGGCACAAAACAAATCAAAGTGCCTAATGGAATGTTAGCCTTTATAATTAAGGGGGGGGGGGGGGGGGGAGTGTTGCTGCAGCTATGCAAAGCCTGGTTAGATTGCGTGTGAAGACCGTGAACAGTTCTGGGCACTAAACCATAGCACAGATGTATTGACCTTGGGAGGAGTGCAATGCAGATCTAACCAGAAGGTTACCACAGTTCCAAGGGTTAGATTTTGAGGTGCGATTACAAAAAACAAATTTGTATTCCCTAGAATATAATAGGCTCAGAGGTGATTTGATTGAGCTTTTTGTAACTTTCAAAGGAATCGTTGGGGTAGGCGGAGAGAAACACGTTTTGCTGGTTGGGGACTGGGGGAGGTGGGAATCTAAAACGATGGGTCAAAACCGCAGAATCCGAGCCAGGCTGTTCAGGAGCGAATTTGGGAACACATTGCACAAAGGGTGGTAGAAATGTGGAACTCTCTCCCACGAAAAGCAGTGTCTGCTAGCTCAATTAATCTATTTAAGTTTGCAATCAATAGATTCTTGCTCGACAAGGATGTGGAGCCAAGGCAGGCAGATAGAGTTATGATACAGATTAGCCATGATTAGTCATTGAATAGCAGAACAGGCTTGAGGGGCTGAATGGTTCCCTCCTGGTCCTATGTGCTTTGTTAGGAAACCAAAGGTATTTTGAAGGAATTAATATTTGTATAGGTAAACAGGAGAATGAAGATATGGTTTAGAGTGTGTTTAATTTCATGTTTCTGTGCCTCGAAGGGGAAACCCTATAGTTAGATTCATGCTGGAAAAAGGTGTTTGTATGTGTGGGGGGTAGTTAAGTTCCAACTGTGATTCTATTGTTCTTGTAGACGGCTACAGCATGAAGAATAAATAAAAACCTAGAGAAGAATAACTCATTGCTTAGCAACTGAGGCCTGTTAAGGTAAAGAAGCTTTTAAGTTTTAGTTGTGGCTGAATTTGCTCGCAGTTGGAGGCAGGAGCTCGGGCAATGACCAACTCTGACAGAAGAAAGACTGGACAAGATGGGAGCTGTAAAGAGGCAGGCTTCCTAAAGTACAGGTTACAGTCCAGATAACCAGGGAATTGGGACAGAAAGAATCTTTAAGTGGACTGGAGTTAAGTGAGCAGAGACCAAAGGGTAAACAAAGTGTTCTGAGTTAATGAGACAATTGCAGTAAGCAGATTTAAAGTGGGACAGCAGCCTTCAAAGGTAAATCAAGCATCTGATGCTATTTTAACACAGTCTGGGAATCGTGAATTAAGGTAATTGTGAGCAATTTGCACAGCAATCGAAAGAAAGAAATCTTAAAGGAGTTGGTGTAAAATCCTGGACTGGATTAACTGTTAAAAGTGGAGTGCTCTGTTTAAGTGTCATTTGGAAAACCTGGACTGACTTTTGGAATGCAAACTACTCGGGGAAAGCACAATTTAAAAGAAGATTTGAAAGTGTGACTTTTGAAAGTGGTATTTGAAATCACTTTGTGTGGAAGTAGGAGTTCAGTGAGACAAGGTAGCTCACGATATAAGAATCATCTAGGGGAAATTTGAGGAGAAATCCACCGACATTCACTTGAGTTCAGAGAGGAGTGTGTCTGACCACAGTCATCCTGTGTGCTTCAAAGAGACTCTGTGTGTTAATGAGACCATTGTAGTTTAGGATGTACTTTGTAATCCGTGTTAATCTTAAAATCTGTGTAATTGTTAAGATGAGGTGGGAGTAAAGTTGTGCAATCCAACTTTTCATGTTTAATAAATGTTTTTTTTCTTGTTGTTGAAACTAATTAAAGGTAAGGTAAAGTCAGCATAGTCCCAGATTACCATAGGCTGGGGGGGGGGGGCTGACTGGTGGTGATTTAACCGGAGGTCACCACACCTCAGGCGAGGGGCAGGGTTGAGAAGGTGGGGCCTTCATGAATAACCTCAGCCGATACGGGAATTGAACCCGCGCTGCTGACCTTGCTCTGTATCACGAACCAGCTGTCCAGCCAACTGAGCTAAACCAGCCCCCAATTAATTAGCAGTCATGTGACTCTGTTCCTCCACGTTTTATTAAAAAAATTTAAGTTCCGGGACGAGATTCTCTGACGGGATCCTCCGGTTCACCAGCAGCTCACTGACACCCGCAGACTTCCCGACAGTGTGGGCGTGGCCACAGTGGGAAACCCCATTGGCCGGCTGCCGGGACGGTGGACCCTGCTGCTGGCGGGGGCGTGCCGGGCCAGAAAACAGGTCTGGCGGGTCAGAGAATCCGGCCCACGGTTTTTTGAATCGGGTTCCATTCTGGGATCTTCCTGTCCAATTATAACATCAACTGGGATGGTTAGAGTACATGAATAGAAACCGATCTGGAGTCTTTCATTATGTGAAGCGCGGTTGATCTGAGTGCAGAATATTTTTTGGCGTCAATTAGGTTTACAGCTGCGAGCAGCCAATTAAAGCACATTCACATACAATTGGGAATTAGTCATCATGGAAACAAAATTGCCTTTCAATGCTTAATTCACTTTGCTAGTTAACCCATTATAAAACGGTGAAGCAGGAGGCAATCAGATCGCAACGTAGCAGTGCTGTGAGCAAATTTCTACTTCACTGTGATTCTGAAGTTACGTTACCATTCTGAGGGCAGGTCCCACCTAACTCCAAGCCCAGCTGAGTTAGACCCCTGGAGGAGCCCATTTGACAGTACATGATTTCAAGGCCAAAACGGGGATAAAAATGCTTAAGAATCTTCGGAGAGCAGAATCCTGGACAGGAGCTCTGTCGTTCCAAGTCTGGGAGTAAATGTTGGCTGCTTAGAAATAACTGTGCGGGGCGATTTATGGAGTGTCAGAAGACCCAGGAGTCCAGGGGGCGAGAGAGGCTGGAGTTTTGGCCGTTGCCACCTTGGTAGCCCGGAGACGGATCTTACTGGCGTGGAGGGACTTGGATCTCCCGAAATCGGGGGTATGGGTTAGCGACATGGCCGGATTTCTCAGGCTTGAGAAAATTGGTTTGCCCTGAGAGGGTCAACGTTAGGGTTCGTCCGGAGGTGGCAGCCGTTAATCGACTTCTTCGGGGGAAACAAAATTGTTAGCAGATACAATAGGTGGGGGGGGGTTAGGGAATGAGGGGGTAAGGGAGTTAGTTCAGTTCAGTTAATCCGTGATCAGCAAGAAGAGATAGAGGGACTTGAGAATTGTTTGTATGAGCTGTGTTGGCGAGGTATAGTTTTAAAAAATAAATTTAGAGTACCCAATTCATTTTTTCCACTTAAGGGGCAATTTAGCATGGCCAATCAACCTACCCTGCACCTCTTTGGGTTGTGGGGGCGAAACCCACGCAAACATGTTGAGACTGTGCAAACTCCACATGGACAGTGACCCAGAGCCGGGATCGAACCTTGGACCTCGGTGCCGTGGGGCAGCAATGCTAACCACTGTGCCACCGTGCTGCTCTCTGGTGAGGTATAGTTGTTGGTTGGGGGGGTGGGGGGGTGGGGTTGTTACATACTGAATTATGTTTCCATTTATAATTGTATATTTTGTTGTTATAAAACCATAATTCCTTAATAGAATGTTTGTTTAAAAAAAAAGAAATAACTGCAACGTTTGATGGGCCGGAGATGGCAGTGATTTATATTGGTGAGTTCTGACCCAATAATGCTTCTGTAATAAAATGCCGGACCCACCTCTGAGTAACCTCCTAGCTCTCAGCATCTCAGTTGCTCTTAGATCAGGGACGGTCAGTTTGGGGGTGGAGAGGAGACACGTTTGGGCTTGGCCAATAAATGGAAAGCCATAATAGGCGGTAAGAGAGAACCTACTGGGGGAAGAGAGGAATGGGGATAAGATCCTGTTAAGGCAGGGACGTTAGGATACGTAACCTGTTGTGATGTGAGAATTGGAACATTGAAAAAGGTGAGGAACTATCCAGGGCTTTTTCCGGATGTGGTAGTCAGTATTAGGGGTATTACGGTACCCAGGTTGATACTGTAAGACCATTGGTGTGGGAGGTACCTAAGACAGCAATATCTTTGGTGAAGCCTGCCTGCAGGTTCCGCCCAGTAAGGCGGAGTATAAGAGCCTGTGTCTCCCTAGCAGCTGCATTCTGTACCTGCGCTGCTGGGGGAAACATCCAGTCCAATAAAGCCTTCAATTATCATCCATCTCGCTTCTGGATGCAGCGAATGCATCCACAAACAGATGTTCTGATCCGAGATAGAAAAACAATATTTTACACAAATAGCATTCATGATTAAAGATTTTGCTGTACCTGAGAAAACCATTTTGCACTGTTTTATTCATGTTGCACACAAGGCTGCTTTGCAGCTCATTTCCACATTAACATCTGCTGTTTGGCTGTGAAAACGTTGGCCTTGTGTTTATTTCTGTCCTTGTTCCCAGCTCTTGGGGAGTTACAAGGAGCACTGCATGAAACCAGCCTTTTCGGGATGCTGGCAAATAGCAGGAAGCAGTTGTCAAAGTGGCAGAGCAGGCTCACTACCGGGGAGAAGATTAGATACAGCAGGGAGGGTAGTAGTGATCAGATAGATAGTCAAGGTGGACAGACCGAAAAGATGGGATTTTGTTGCAGTTTAACTTGTGACAGGAGCAATGTTTGATTTAAAGTATTGATGCCAAGAGGGCTGCAGAATGTAAAATACTCTGGAGAGAATGCAAGGCTACCTGGGGAGAGTAAATGGAGAAAAATATGCTGGAGCAAAATATGCTGGAGGGAGCAGGCAAGATTATACACCGTCATGTGGAAATACTGAGGAATTATGTTTTTTGGACTGATTTGTGTGCAAATTGCTTTCAAAATGTTTTATTCCACCTATTTACATGATTGCATCGTGCTTTAAATACAGCATCACCTTGCATTTATATCTCACCTTCACCGCAATGGGCCGTTATACATGCACGCTCCTTGCTTGTTTGGTCGTGTAATGGTTACATTATTGGTTGTATGAGACGGTGCAGAGTTAAGGTACAGGTCAGCATTATTTCATTGAACGGCAGAACAGGCTCGATGGACTCAATGGCCAAATTACGTTCCCATTTCCTGCTGTGTTGTGGCCACTGTATTATCTTCTGAGGGGACATGTAGGGGCAACCCAAGGGGAGGTCTTTAAAATTAGGAAAGGTTTTGATAGGCATAGGGAGAATATTTATTTCCACTTGTGGAGAAGAGGAAAACAAGAGGCCATCAATATATCAGATATAATAAAGAACCAGCAAATTCAGAAATAGAACATAGAACATAGAACAGTACAGCACAGAACAGGCCCTTCGGCCCTCAATGTTGTGCCGAGCCATGATCACCCTACTCAAACCCACGTATCCACCCTATACCCGTAACCCAACAACCCCCCCCTTAACCTTTCTTTTATTAGGACACTACGGGCAATTTAGCATGGCCAATCCACCTAACCCGCACATCTTTGGACTGTGGGAGGAAACCGGAGCACCCGGAGGAAACCCACGCACACAGGGGGAGGACGCGAAGACTCCACACAGACTGTGACCCAGCCGGGAATCGAACCTGGGACCCTGGAGCTGTGAAGCATTTATGTTAACCACCATGCTACCCTACTGCCCCTTCCTTATCCAGAATAATGAGAAACTCGCTACCTCAGGGAGTAATTGAAGTGAATAGTATGGATTCATTTAAGGGGAAATTAGATAAATCTGAAAGGGAGAAGGGGATAGAGGGTTCGGATCATACAGTACAGCAGAGACCCTTCAGCCCTTCAAGCCTGCACCTTTACTCTGGACTACTCGAATCCCATTTCCCAGTTATCCTGATAGAATTAGATGCTGAAAGATGGGAGAAGTTGCAAGTGGAGCATGGAAGCCAATAAAGACTGGCCAGAACTGTTGCTGGCCAACACTTTGCATTTTAATAATTGGAATTGACCATATTTTTATTTTCCAGTGCCTTCCACGTGACCAACACTCTTTAAAAAAAAAAAAAAAAAATTGTGAGCACCATTTTCTTCCTAGTTGGGAATGACTATCTGTTAAGAAGAGGTAACTAACTATTTGTTAATTATGAAACTATTCCACCAAGCTGGCTTTTGTTTGAGTTGATTTAAAGTGGAAGAGAGCAGCAGGAGTAGGTGTTGGTGCAAAATATTGTCTCCCAGCTACACAGGAGGAAGGAGTGTTGGGGCGGAGGAAAGAACTTAAGAGATAGGAGCAGCAATCACCTGACCCTCCAGCTTCCTCTGCCAGTTAATAAGATCCTGCCTGAATTTGGGTTCTAAACTCTAGAATCATACAATCCCTACAGTGCAGAAGGTGACATTCAGCCCATCCAGTCTGCACTGACTCTAGGAAAGACCACCCTACCTAGGCCCACACCTCCGCCCTATCCCCGTAATCCCACCCAAACTTTTTGGACACTAAGGGGCAATCTAGCATGGTCAATCCGCCTAACCTGCACATCTTTGGACCATGGGAGGAAACCAGAGCACCTGGAGGAAACCCACGCAGACACGGGGAGAAAGGATACACTCTGCACAGTCAACCAGAGCCTGGGACCCTGGCTAACCACTGCAAATCTGCCTTTTTCCTCTTCTAAGATGTGCCTTTTGATAGTGTCTGTGTGAGGCACATTGGAACATTTCACAAAATTAGAGGCACTATATAAACGCAGGTTTTCTTACTAATAGTTCTTCTTGCTAGGGGGCTGTAATGTGATTTCTCAATGGTTTTGATCGTAAGTATTTGCCTGATAATGCTATCTTGTTCTTTTTTAAGGATCCTCACTTTTGCCTTGGTTGAAGGAAATCTCATCACCATCTCCTCGCTGTGAAATGCATTCATCCCTACATGCATAGACCAAATTGCAGAATGAGCATAGCAGTTATTTTCAACGCTCTGCTCGTGTCCATCCTGGCGGCTGTGTTGTGGAAGTACGTTAAGTTGTGGGAACATGCCGCGTCCATTGAGGAAGAGTTGATGCTGTCCCGGCAGACTCATGAGCTGTCCCAAATTAGGATTGATTACCATGTTGCCTTGCAAGCACTCATGGAAGATGGCACCAGAATGGTTTGCACAGGGAGAATGCACACTGAGCGAATCTGCCGCTTCGAGTCGCTCTGTTACTCTACCGAGGCTGAGGAGTTTGTCTTCTTCCATAGCAATGCTTCTGTCTTGCTGCCAAATCTGGGCTCCCGCCGGTTTCAGCCTGCTCTGCTAGACCTGTCTTCTGTAGACGATCACACCACACAATACTTCAATTTTGTTGAGTTACCTGTTGCTGCTCTTAAGTTAATGCCGAAGCCGGTGTTTGTGCCAGATGTTGCATTGATCATGAACCGTTTCAACTCAGACAACCTCATGCATGTCTTTCATGATGATCTCCTCCCAATCTACTACACCATGCAGCAGTTCCCAGACCTGGACCAAGATTCGCGATTGGTGTTTATGGAAGGTTGGAGTGAAGGGTCACACTTTGACCTCTACAAATTACTGACCAACAAGCAGCCCCTACTGAGGGAACAACTGAAAGGTCTCGGCAAGTTACTTTGCTTTACAAAGTCTTACGTTGGATTGTCAAAAATGACAACTTGGTATCAGTATGGGTTCATCCAACCTCAGGGACCAAAAGCAAATTTATTGGTATCTGGGAATGAAATCAGACAATTCACAAACTTCCTAGTGCAAAGGTTAAACGCTACCACAGACTCGGGTGGTGAAGGGTACATTGTGGTATTCAGCCGCACAGTCAATAGGTTAATTCTGAATGAGGCGGAATTGATATTGGGCTTTGCACAGGAATTTCAGATGAAGGCTATTGCGGTCTCTCTGGATGACCATTCCTTTGGAGACCTGGTGGGACTGATTAGTGGAGCCTCCATGCTGGTCAGCATGCATGGATCCCAGCTGGTGATGGCTCTCTTTCTACCCCCAGGAGCTGTGGTTGTTGAACTCTTCCCATACGCTGTCAATCCAGATCACTACATGCCTTATAAAACCCTGGCATCTCTCCCAGGCATGGACCTGCAATATGTTGCCTGGCAGAATACTAAGGAGGAAAATACGGTTGCCCACCCCAACAGGCCATGGGAGCAAGGTGGAATTGCTCATCTCATTAAAGCAGAGCAAGAGCATATCATTAAGAGCAAAGAGGTCCCTCGCCATCTGTGCTGTCGAAATCCCGAGTGGCTGTTTCGTATTTATCAGGACACCCTGGTTGACATCCCCTCACTGATGAGCACCATTCATCAGTCCGTGAAATCCAAACTTCCTCTCAGAAAGGTGAAGTCAAACAGTGTAATATATCCTGGAAAAGTGAGAGATTCCAAGTGCCAAACCTCTGTCCAGAGCGCCAAAGTGGCAAAGTTGTCCATTTCATGGCAAGTACCTTGGAATCTGAAGTACTTAAAGGTAAAAGAGGTGAAGTATGAGGTCTGGATACAGGAACAAGGTGAGAACACATACATGCCTTACATCTTGCCTTACCAGAACTACACATTCATGGAAAACATTAAACCGTTTACAACCTATCTGGTTTGGATAAGGTGCATCTTTAACAAAAACCTTCTTGGCCCGTTTGCAGAGGTACTGACTTGCAACACATAAACCGAGATTGTCAGACAGACGAGAAGGAGATCCTGCTGTACTTCATTAAGTTGCGTGGCTTAAAAATGTGTAATTCAATATTCGTTTAGCCCCTGTAGTTGAAAATATTTGTCGCAGATAACGGGACAGACCTTAAATAATGGTTATTTTGGGGCTTTTGTGCACAGTTGAGTGAGCCTGTAGCTGACCTGACATAAAGAGGGGCAGGTTCAAAGCCAATTCTGCTGTGGCTAAAGTGAACTTCCCCCTGGTTGTGATGAACAACAACTGAAATGAGCAATGTTGTTTTGGACTGGTTCTTAACTAGTGGTTGGATAAAACTCCAGGGGTATCTGAACCCACAAGTTCAATGTCTAAGTAAGGGTGGTACCCATTGGCTGTGACAGTGCGTGAGCCAGAGAGAATGTGAATATTTGGATTCATAATTAAGGCGGTTTTGAAGCCAAGGCAGTTAACTTGCTCATGTGTGCAACCTAGAAATATTAAACATCATTTGACTGAAGTGAAGAAACCAAGCAAAGCTTCACCAACAATGTACCATGAGAACTTCACACAGGCCTGCTTGTGGTCTGAGCCACAACTGCACACGAGGGATGTCGATCGGCTCTAGTGATCCTGCTTGGTAAAGCGTTTCGACTTTTTATAAAGCTGTTATTTACTTCTGTCGGATGTTCTCATGAGCAAATCTCTCAACTGGAAACGTCTTTGTGACACCGATATTGCGGAGTGGTGAAGAGCAGCTGTCCTCTCACCGTTCCTGCCTGAAATATAATAAACCACATCTCCCTTCAGATGCTAAAAACATGTTCCTTTATTGAACTTGGCTGACCCCCATCTCCACCAATTGTTTTTTCTCAAACATTGATGAGCCCTGTGTCGATTTTCTCCTGTTCCCCTCACCTTGAATCAATTTTAGTAAAACTAAACTTACCCGATTCTAAATTATGATCCTAAAATCTTCTTTCCCTCCGTCTCTTTTCAGAAACGAAAAAAAGGTCCAGAGTACACAGCTGCTGCTTAATGTGCTAAATTCTGGTCCAAATCTTCCACCATTGGCTGAACCTGTGATAATGTAATACGTTGGACATGGTTCCTCCAATTCCAGTCTTTGAAATCTCCCTCTCGGTTTATATATTTATAATCTTGCCTTGTGTTTACAACTGTGTGCTTATTTGCAATAATCTTATTGGATTAAATGTTGAAGTAGAGTTAACAAATTTGCACTCCCCAGTTCGAAGCATCAGACATCGGCCATTCAATCCAACACAGGAACCAAGGGCTGAATGGCCTCTGCTTCTGTGCTGCATCATTCTATGATTCTAATTAAAATTGATGGGACAGAAAAAAGTTTCCCTCAGTTCCCAAATGGCTTGTGCTTTGGTGCTAATTTTTAAGCCAGGATGATGTGAGCCTGGGAGGTGATGGCGTTCCAATTATATGTCTACTGTCATGCTTCTCAGTGGTAGAGTTTGCGTGTTGGGTTTTGCCGTTGGGATACATTTGGTGAGTTTCTGCCCTTCTCCAGGTGAATAGTGCACACTGAAACCAGATTGCAGCAGCACTGGAACTGGTGGACATTGGGTTCGGGTGCGAAGGCACCAATCTGGTAGACCGTTTTGCTGCCCGTGACGCTGAGCATATTGAGCCATATTCCGGTGACTATCCCATCACATTCGAGACACAAAGCTTGCAGATGGTGGAGAGTTATCGAGGGGTCACTTGTCATCGAGTATCCAGTGGCTGACCTTGAAGTTGGGTTCAGTTTGGCTTCTGGTCAAGATGTCAACAACGGGGCCCAATGTAATGGGGAAGTTCACTGAAGGTCAGGAATGGGTGCCCGAGTTTTCCTCGGACTTGCACTTATGTGGTACAAATTATGGAGGAGTAAAGTCTAACTACCTTGGTTGAATGCAGAGGCTGAGTAATGGAATTTGCTTGATTGGAATCTGTAACTCATGTTAAAGGAAGACGAAAAGGTCAGGCGGTCGGGTATGAATCAGCAAAGTTGTTTCATTTTGAAAATTAAAGGGAATGTGAAATTGGGGGGAAAGAAAATGCTGCCAGAGCTGGGATTGGGGATTGCAGTGCTGGTTAAAGCAGGAAGCAGCTGCCAACACCTGTAACAGCAGGTTAGCGTAAAGGGTAAGAGACCGTTTTGTCAACACAGGCATCTCCTTCTCCATGCCGCCTTCTATTGAAGCATCCTAATGACCAGGATTGAGTTCCATGAATAGCATTCATTGGATGTTAACTGTGCTGAATGACATCAATTACGGTAGATGAACAAAGGAAGCCGTGCCTTTTATATCGCACCTTTCACAACCTCGGCATGTCCCAGAATGCGTTACAATCAAATTCCACCTGGATAGAAGAGAAAAAGTGAAAACCTCGCAGAGCAACAGGGTAGACTGATTAACAACAACTGCATGAGCTTTACATCAGTAAGTGGGACGAACACAAGAACAAATATAGAAAAACAGATATTCAATCTTGTGAGCCAAGCAAAAATAATCTAACAATGTAATAATGTAAAGTGTGAACTGTGAGTGTAAAATGGTTGTCTTGTGAATGTTTTGAAATGTCTTTAATATTTGTCTGGTTTGTAATCGATGTGCTACACTTTTTTTGATTCAGGGAATATTGACTATCAATGACTAATTCATTGTATTGTTGACCAGGGTGTGGTGAACTATACAGAAGAAAGATGCTGCTTTCATTCTGGTACTGCGGGTGATTTCGTACTGTGTCCAGATGTGCATTTCTGTTTGAGCAGAGTTTGAGCCAAAGGCTGTGTAATTTTTGTTTTTAGTGTCAACATAAATCTGTGTGGCATCTCTGTACCTTGGAAATTAAACGTGGGATTGGCGGATTCAAGGATTTCTGTTCTATGTCTGCTTTGGTCGTTTTAATCTGCACGTTCACTTGAAATTAATGTTCCAGAAAGAAGCTGCCAATGTTCTCCGAATGTGTGGTTATTAGTTTATGGTCTGATAATTGGAAAAATAAGAGAAACGCCCCTCTTGTTCCAAGCTCTTCTGCGTTTCTGTCTCTCCCTTTTAAATACCAGACCATTGGTGCCTTCAGTTACCAGGGGCCTAAACTTTGGGATGACCTCTCCATCTCTTTATCTCTCTCTGCTCCTTTAAAACCCACTTCTTTGACCAAGCTTTCGGCCCTCGTATCTCCATATGTGACTTATAGTCTTATAGACTTATGTGACTTATAGTCACACTTTCCTCGATGATCTCTCCTGTGAAATGTTTTAAGGACATTTACTGTGTGAAGGGATGCCTGGTTGCCCAGTGGGTCGTGCCCCTGTTTCTCAGCTAGAGGCTCTGGGTTCAAGGCCCAAAGGAGATGTGTTCAATATGTGGCTGACCGGGGTTGAGTATCGACCTGCAAAATCCTTCCAACGCACATCAGAGAATCATAGAACTTACAGGGCAGAAAGAGGCCATTCGGCCCATCGAGTCTATCCCGGCTCTTGGAAAGAGCACCCTACTTAAGCTCACGCCTCCACCCTATCCCCACAACCCAGTAACCCTGGCTAATATTTTTGGACACTAAGGGCAATTTATCATGGCCAATCCACATCTTTGGACTGTGGAAGCCGGAGCACCCGGAGGAAACCCACGCAGACACGGAGAGAACGTGCAGACTCCACAGACGGTGACCCAAGCCGGGAATCGAACCTGTGCCCCTGGAGCTATGAAGCAACAGAGCTAGCTACTATGCTGCCCATATGCACCAATGAAAGGTGGTAAGAGTGGGAAAGATTCCTGGTCAACCGTGATGGGAAGAAAGTCTGAGCTTCTACTCCCAATACCCCAAGCTTCAGACTATAACATACATGTAAATATGTGTTTTGCCATAGCAACTCTGACTCAGAATGAACTGTAACACATGCCCAACAGTGTGTTAAAGGCACTACATAAATGCAGGTTGTTATAATTATCGTCGTCTTGACAACTTGCCCGATTATAAAGACAATAAATCTTTTAAACTAGAGGTTTAGTCCGTCTAATTTGCTAATCTAGTTCACACTCCGATTTGGTCTCAATAAGTTTCAGCAAACTAAAGAGTGAGGGTCGTGCGCACAGTATGAACGCCAGATAATAAAGCAAACTTTGTTGTTGATTTCTGCTCCAATTTGCTTGGTATTTTGTCAAGGCTGTTGAGTGGACCTTCTCCGTACTTTGTGAAGGTGTGCAGAAGGTGAAGTGTTTGTGATCACCTTTCGCCAGAAGCATCAAGTGGATCGTCCTTCTCGCTGTTCCCTCCCAAGGCTCCTGCACTAACACAGATTCAGATCATTCCAATCACTCCATGGTTATATAGAGATACAGAGTACAAAAGCAAGGAGGTTATGTTAAACCTTTGGCTGAGCCTCAGCTGGAGTGTTTTGTTTCAATTGTGGGCACCACATATTTTGCAAAGGATGTCGAGGCCTTGGAGAGGGTGTGGAGGAGTTATAGTAGACTGGTATCAGGGTTGAGGGACTTCAGTGATGTGGAGCGACTAGGATGGTTCAGGGACTTTTAATCCAGTTGTTGAAAATTATGAAAGTTTTGATCAAATAAAGAAGTAGAAATTGTTTACACTGGAAGGAGGTTTAGTAACCAGAAGACACATTTATTTATTTTATTTTTTTATAAATTTAGAGCACCCAATTTTTTCTAATTAAGGGGCAATTTAGCATGGCCAATCCACCTACCCTGTGCATCTTTGGGTTGAGACCCACGCAGACACGAGGAGAATGTACAAACTCCACACGGACAGCGAGCCGGGGCCGGGGTCGAACCCGGGTCCTCAGTGCCGTGAGGCCGCAGTGCTAACCACTAGGCGATCGTGCCCAATTCAGAGGACATATTTAGGGGCGATCTGTTGTCTCTACTCCCAGATGGACAACAGCAGGATGGGAAAACTATCACCCACAGGTTCCCCCCCAAGCCACACACCACATTCTGACATTGCTAATTCTTCATCATTGCTGGGTAAAAGTCCTGGAACCCCCTCTTTAACGGCACTTTGGATTTTCCAACACCACATGGACTGCAGCAGTTCAAGAAGGCGGCTCACCATCATCTCCTCAGCATAATTAGGGACCGACAACAAATGCTGGCCTTGACAATGATGATCACATCCCATGAAATAAAAAACAATCTGTACTGCGTCCAGGTTATTAATGCATAGGATCTCTTATTTTCTAATAACAGTCAAAGTCCGGTGGTAGGTTTAGATTGAGTTTATTGCAAAACATAGTTGGTACAAATTCAGATATTAAAACAAAGGAACAAAGAAAAACCTACTGCGCACTGAAGGCCAAGCTTCCCCCCTTTGTTCCCCATTGAACAAAGAACAATGCAGCACAGGAACAGGCCCTTCGGCCCTCCAAGCCTGTACCGGTCATGATACCAACCTTGGCCAAAACCCTCAGCACTTCCTTGTGCCGTATCCCTCTATACCCATCCTATCCATGTGTTTGTCAAGATGCCTTTTGAATGCTGAGTGTTCCAGGCATTCACCACCCTCTGCGTAAAAAAACCCCTGTGTCACACATCTCCTCTAAACTTTGCCCCACGGACCTTAAACCTAGGCCCCCTGGTGACTGACCCCTCCACCCTGGGAAAGAGTGCCTGCACATCCACTCTATACATGACCCTCATAATCTTGTAGACCTCCATCCGGTTACCCCTCAATCTCCGTCTTTCTAATGAAAACAGTCCAAGTCTATTCAGCCTCTGCGCATAGCCAACACCCTCCAGACCAGGCAACAGCCCGATAAACCTCCACTGCACCCTCTCCAAAGCCTCCACATCCTTCTGGTAGTGTGGCGACCAGATTTGTGCGCAATATTCCAAGTGCAGCCTTACCAAAGTTCTCTACAACTGCAGCATGACTTGCCAGTTTTTACACTCAATGCCCCGTCCAATGAAGGCAAGCATTCCGCCTGCTTTCTTGACTACCTTGTCCACTTGTGTTGCCACCTTCAAAGATCTGTGGACATACACGCCCAGATCTCTCTGACTTTCTGTACTCCTAAGATTTGACCATTTACGGTATATTTCCCCTCTATGTTAGACCTACCAAAATACATTCCCTCACATTTGTCCAGATTAAACTCAATTTGCCATTTCTCTGCCCAAGTCTCCAACCTCCCTTGCTTCCCTCAGTATTCTGGGGTAAATTCCATCCGGCCGAGGAGACCTATCTACCTTAATATCTTTTAAAAGACCCAATATGTCCTCTCAGGCTTAGTAATCCTGAATTGTGACCCCGTTATTGGTGAACCACACCTGCAACTTACATCATTCCAGTGTTGAAGGCTGTTCCTAATATCAGCAATTTGTGTCTGAAGTTTGCGGGCTACAGCTTAACTTCTAATTGGCTTAGTCACCTCTGCATTTTGTCAGGCATTTACATTTGTATCTGACTTATTAACGGCTGGCCTTACATTGCCACATTTGTGGTTTGACTTTAAAAGCTGATGTGTCACTCTGAATATTCAAACTTTCCCCACAGTCCCCTCTTTGATTCTTCTAAAGGGTAAAAGAGAATGAATCATTCAGAGCAAACAAGTGGAAAGTAGCACAGAGGGACACATTCATAGATGCCTTTGATGGTCCCTTTGTTTAGGAATAGCCTTCAACACTGGAATGGGACAAGCCGATATACTGTTACAATCCTTTAAATATCGGAAGTGGGCTAATTAGGCAAGAGGAGATAATGAAACATAGAATTTACAGTGCAGAAGGAGGCCATTCGGCCCATCGAATCTGCACTGGCTCTTGGAAAGAGCACCCTACCCAAGGTCCACACCTCCACCCTATCCCCATAACCCAGTAACCCCACCCAACACTAAGGGCAATTTTGGACACTAAGGGCAATTTAGCACGGCCAATCCACCTAACCTGCACATCTTTGGACTGTGGGAGGAAACCGGAGCACCCGGAGGAAACCCACGCACACACGGGGAGGATGTGCAGACTCCGCACAGACAGTGACCCAAGCCGGGAATCGAACCTGGGACCCTGGAGCTGTGAAGCAATTGTGCTATCCACAATGCTACCGTGCTGCCTTAAATAACGGGTAGTCTTGAGAGGCATAACCTTAGAAGCGGCTTCGGTTAATTGTTTGCAGCAACACTTAATAAGCAGAATACAGATTCAAAATAAGAATGAAACATTGGCAAATGAGAATTGCCCTTTTAACAGATAAGGGGCGGAATTCTCCGCTCCCGGGAAAAATCGGGAGGGCCATCGTGAACTTGGCCGAGTTTCACGACGGCCTCGGAGGCCGCTCCTCGCCCCCTATTCTCCCCTCCCGGCGGGGCGAGGAGCGGCGCTCCGTAAATCTCAGCCGCGGGGACGTCACGCCGAGAATGACGCGGCCGGCACGCCTAATGACATCAGCCGCGCATGCGCAGGTTGGCCGGCTCCAACCCGCGCATGCGCGGCTGACGTCATGACGCTGACGGCACGAACCCGCGCATGCTGGTGGCCATCTTTCTCCTCAGCCGCCCCGCAAGACATGGCGGCTTGATCTTGCGGGGCGGCGGAGAGGAAATAGTACGTCCGATTTGGACGCCGGCTCGACGATCGGTGGGCACCGATCACGGGCCTGTCCCCTCCCGAGCACAGTCGTGGTGCTCTTTCTTTTCTAGGCCACCTACAAACCCCAAACGGGCTTCTCACTCCCGTTTCACGACGGCAGCGACCAGATGTGTTTGCCGCCGTCATGAAACGGGCGCGAACGGCAGGCCGCTCGGCCCATCTGAATCGGAGAATCGTCATTTGCCATGAAAAACGGTGAGCGGCGATTCTTCCGAGCCGGGGGGGGGGGGGGGGGGGGGGAGAGAGGAGAATCGCGAGGGGATCGTGAAATTTGTCGGGGGGCCCTCCCACGATTCTCCCATGCCGCGTGGGGAGCGGAGAATCGCGCCCAAGAGTTTTAATTACAGCGTGCTTGTTTAACTTGAGATGGGTGAATCGAAGCTTTCTTCCCCTGGACTTTAACAGCTGCTTGAGTGATCAGTATGACTTGATAGAGTCCTTCCCACTTAGCATCCAAAGGTTCTTTCCGTATTTTCTTCACGTAAACCCAAACTCTGGGATCGATATAGTGTCCTCCTCCTGGCTGATCTCTCCAGGCTGCTGATACCTGTTGGGAAGCAGAACTATAGCATTTGTTAGATTCTGACAGTATTCTGGTAACGCGTCACTTAGCAAGTGACAATCGGCTTTTCGCAAATCAATGGTTCCAGGCATAGACGTGGATCTCCTTGTTATCACTTCAAATGGACTTAGACCTGTCATTCTATTCGCAGTTGCCCTAATACCACACAGGACTATTGGTTGTGCCTGGGGCCATGGCATTCCTTCCTGATGATATTTGGCAAATCGTTGTTTAGAGTTCTGTTAATTGCTGAAGGAATTCGTCTCCGAGACGTCCAGAGGGGCCTGCTCACCTTTGATGGTGGTGGGCAACTGTTTGTCCATTTCCTCTGCCATAATACCCATTCTTATTGGGGGTCTCAAACCGAGAGGCGTTTTTAGCCAGGTCAGTATATATCCATATTTTATATCGCCGAATTTCAGACTTCTATAGAACATAGAACATAGAACACTACAGCGCAGTACGGGCCCTTCGGCCCTCGATGTTGCGCCGACCTGTGAAACCATCTGAAGCCTATCTGACCTACACTATTCCATTTTCATCTATATGTCTATCCAGTGACCACTTAAATGCCCTTAAAGTTGGCGAGTCTACTACTGTTGCAGTCAGGGTTCTGTTAGGGGCTTGAGCCATCCACCAGACCAGACGGGTTACCGAGTCTAAGCAACGGCCGAGGACGTTTTAGAATAAAGAGTTGTCGTTTCCGGGGGCCGATATAGGCTCGATGTCGAGATCTTTGGTTCTTTAATCCTCCAGCGACCCTGCTTGCAGCGCCAAGTTGTATTAAGGGAATACTAAGTTAGGAGGCACAGTATGTTACATTGTATAGACGAGATTACCAATTTACAAAGGGGCAGAGACAGTCTAAGTGAGTGAGCTGGGCTGTGCCAGATGTAATTCAATATGGGGAAGTGTGTGGTCATCCACTCTGGATCATGTTAGCGGGAATGAATCCCGAAGAGTCACTCAACACTCGGGTGCACTTCAACGTCAAATGGTTAATTACGCTAGCGGGAGGGCAGCACGGTGGCCTAGTGGTTAGCACAACCGCCTCACGGCGCTGAGGTCCCAGGTTCGATCCCGGCTCTGGGTCACTGTCCGTGTGGAGTTTGCACATTCTCCCCGTGTCTGCGTGGGTTTCGCCCCCACAACCCAAAAACGTGCAGAGTAGGTGGATTGGCCACACTAAATTGCCCCTTAATTGGAAAAATGATTGGGTACACTAAATTTAAAAAAAAATAAAAAATAAAAAAAAAAAATTACGCTAGCGGGGAGCTGTCCTCTGGGAATACCAAGCGTCTGACTGCTGGACATGAGGAATCATATTAACATTTATAGTTACACAGCCTATGTCGGCTGGACAAAATTCCATTACAAAACTTGGTTGCTAGGCAGTGCAGGGCCACTCAATAACGGATGTAATCCTCCCTTCTCAGCTGTCCTTGGGTTCCCAGGCTACCTACAGACTAGGACTACCTTATCTGCATCTCTGTGTTACAAGCAGCCTTCCATAAGGGCGGCTGCTGATAAAGATTATCTTGCAGAATAAACCTTTTCTGTGTGAACCCATGGGAACGACGGGTTTAAAGATGCGGCCAATCTAGTGGGCTAAAAAAAACCCATGATGCCTCACAGCTTGTTATGTTGCGTTTGGAAGCAGGTTTTAGGATTGTCCGTGTGTAATATGGTATGTGTGTCAGTAAGTGTGTATAATTAAAGTTAGTGTGTGCATTATTACTGTGTACTTATGATTAGTGTGAGTCTATAGATTGTGCAGGGATATACATTCAACACACATACATATATTACAGGTGTCTCTGCCCCAGACCCCACACCTACAATCTCAGAAAGACAAATCAGAATAATTTCTTCAATAAAAACAGAAAAAGCTGGAAATACTGGGTGTGATTTAACCATCGCGTTGGGCCTGGTGTGCCAGGTAAATAGTGGGGAAGGCCAAAATTGATATTTGCGCTGGGCACGAACCATTTGTAATTCCCCCGGCCCAAAGGCGAGTTCAGGATCTCACCCAGAAATGGTGAGGATATAATGAACTCCCATTTGCATTCATTTCAATCTCATTAGTGAGATTGAAGTCGAATGCAGCAGCCTCCCGGGAATTACCCGACTCACCAGCGGGAAATCACGTGGACGTCCTTTCCAGAAACATGAAGCTGGCACAGTGGCTGCTGAAGGGAAGCCTGGAGGTGAATGGAAATTTCCATTTTCTGGCATGCAGCCCACGGGCACTGGAACTGCTGCCCCAGTATTTGGGGGTGGGGGTAGGGGGGGGGGGGGCTGGAGGACTGGAGACATCAGGAGCTTGGTCAGGGGGCTGAAGCATTCTCGGTCGGGCATCGTCCCTAGGCTGGTGGAGGGGGGGGGGGGGGGGGGGGTGAGGGGCTTTGCGTCTTTGAGGCCTTCAAGCCATCTTTAAATATTGTGGAGACCCATAACAGGGTCAACCATAGTTGTAGCTGTCTGCCCTACCAAACATGCCCAGGAGAGAGTCCTGTTGCTGCTTGTATCCTAAAGCCAATTTCACTCCCTTTGACTGTGAGCAGCCTCTAGCTTCACAGCTGAAGGCCTTGTCAGTTGTGATAGCACTTCACGCTCTTCAACTCTCAAGTGCCTCCTTTAGGGCACATGTGCCATGTCTCAGAGGATGATTAGTGTGTGTCCAGCAAACTTTGAAGCCTGGGCAGTGAGCCTGAACTCTAGGAGCGTCAGCACCATAGAGGCAGCAGCCAACAATCAAATGCTGAAGAACAGGCCTTCAGCTCTGGGAATCACTTGCAACCAGTGGATCGGGGAGGTCAGCTGAACACAGTCTGCCTAATGTTCCCGGCAGAGATTTGGGATCTAGGGACTCCTGTGGCCGGGGGTGAGTGTGCAGAGCAAGGTTTGCCAGCACAACTGGCTTACTGAACAGCACTCTGAGAGAAGGCGTGAGGGATATGAGGGTCCCAGGGTGGAAGGCCGAAATGATTGTCGGTCTCTCTCCTTCTCCAATCCTTCCAGATACCAAAGTGGTTGCTGGAGTTGATCTCACAGAGGGTGCCCTAGAGTTGCTGGTGGCAGCCAAGGTGGCCAGAGGCCAGAGAAGGCAGCAGCGATGACGCAGGTTGGAGGTGGCACCCCATATGCAGTGGGCCATCCACACCCTGAAGACCCGGCTGCCCATTATCCGAGGAGGGACCCAGAAAGGGAGGCCAGCGACGGACCAACGTGTACAGGTGTCGTTGGTCATTCAATGGGATGATGGACAGCATGTGCCGCAGAAGACACCATCTTGTGGACATGGCACCCTGTGAAGGAGGAGGACACCCACTCCCAGTGGCCGTGACGTCACCGCTCTCCATAGCCTTTATGCCACTGGTTATTTCCAGGGCTTGGGGAGAGGGGGGCTGTGCAGCATTTCACAATCTACAGCACGCAGTTCCCGTTCAGTGCTCCTCAATCTTCTTGATCTATTGTGGTCTAGTCCTCAGTCCCACGTCGGCGCTGCCGCCAGGAAAGCACAACAGCGCCTATACTTCCTCGGGAAACTAAGGAAAGTCGGCATGTCCATATTGACTCTGACCAACTTTTACAGATGCACCATAGAAAGCATCCTAGCGGGCTGCATCACAGCCTGGGTATGGCAACTGCTCGGCCCAGGACCGCAAGGAACTTCAGAGAGTTGTGAACACCGCCCAGTCCATCTCATGGACTCGCCTCCCATCCATTGATTCCATCTACACCTCCCGCTGCCCGGGGAAAGCAGGCGGCATAATCAAAGATCCTTCCCACCCAGCTTACTCACTCTTCCAACTTCTTCCATCGGGCAGGAGATTCAAAAGTCTGAGAACACGGACGTACAGACTCAAAAACACCTTCTTCCCCACTGTCACCAGACTCCTAACTGATTCTCTTATGAACTGATCTGATCTCTTCACACATCCTCTCTACTGAGTAGTGCTACACTCCATAAGCTTCACCCGATGCCGGTGTCTATGTATTTACATTGTGTATCTTGTGTTGCTCTATTATGTGTTTTCTTTTCATGTACGGAATGATCTGCCTGAGCTGCATGGTGAACAATACTTTTCACTGTATCTCGGTACACGTGACAATAAACACATCCAATCTTTACTCCTTTCTCCACAACTTTTCCAGACAAAGAGGGCGGGATTCTCTCAGCCAAGGGCCGGGTCGGAGAATCGTCAGGCCGGGCACGATTTGCGCGATGCCGCCCCGGTCACCGGAGAATTGGCGGCAGGCGCGGCGCCGGTCTATGCGGGGCTCTATGCGGACCCCCCCCCCCCCACCACCCCCCCCCCCCCCCCCCGCCGATTCTGCGCCCGGGATGGGCCGAGTGCCTGGCAAGAAAGCCCGAGTCTCGTCGGTACCGTTTACATCTGGACTTACCCATCGGTGTGGCACTAACAATTGTACACAAAGACTCGAGTGAAGTACAAGAGAGGCTTTATTGCTGTGAGATGCTATTCCTCCGGCGGCAGCTGTAGAATAGTATCTCAGTGAAGCTAGCGCATATTTATACACAAGCTCCCTGTGGGCGGAGCTAGCCAGCAGGGGCTTACTGGAGAAACCTGTATTACAGGTACGGCCATACATCCCCCTACTGCAAGTACGCATCACTACAGTGGTTATATCACCACAATCGGGACCTCGGCGTCCATCCTGTTGGGGTGGCCTGGTTTGGGGGGGGGAGGGGCCTCCACCGTGGCCTGGCCCGCGATCGGGGCCTACCAATCGGCGGGCCAGCCTCTCCTGGTAGGGGCCTCCTTTACTCCGCGCCGGCCCCTGTAGCCCTACGCCATGTTGCGTCAGGGCCGAAGCGGGGAAGGAAGCTACCGCGCATGCGTACACCCACGGAGCACATTTGACGCCGGCATCGGCAACTGGAGCGGCATGAGTTGCTCCAGCGCCGTACTGGCCTCACGTAGAGCCGAGGATCGCTACACTTAGCGGCCGATGATGCCATTGTTAAACTCTCCAGTTTTTACGACGGCGTCAACGCTCTGCCGGCAGCAGGGAGAATCCCGCCCAGGGTCTCACTTAATCTTTTCCAAGATGAATTAAATCACACATCCTTCTTCATAGGACAACACAATATTCTCCCAAATTATTTTTTAAGATAACATCCATTCTCACACGTGGTTCAGTCTGTGTGGTTGAAGAATCGCGCTGTTGCTTGCCCTGCGCACACATGCCGCAGATCCTCTGTAGAGGGCACGCTTCGAAAAGGATCCCCAGGAACCATAAGTTGCCATTCAAAAGACTGCCAAATGCCTGTAGACAGCTCTAACTGTAAAGGATGGTGACTGCAGTTCCTTGGCCACTGACTGCAGATTCTGAGACAGGGGAACAGTGAAAAAACAATTCAGTCAATCTGCAGTCCCAAAGGCCATGCGATGTTCAAAATAATTCTTATTTTCAAATAGTGCATGGCCCAGTCCAGACAATACATGCCAGAGACTACAGAACCCCTAGCCTGCAATTGCACTGAGTGTTATTGGCACATGGATATGTCCCAAGGAAAATTCTTTCGTCTGTTACATCAATAAAGGCCTGAAACGCAGACTGAAAGCTACTGGAACCCAGCAACATCACATCCCAATGGTAATATAATTCCCTTTGTATTCCATACTGGAAACATGCTACGTGGAGAACCCATTTGACTGTGACATCTTTTATAAAAGAGACAGGTCCTGGACAGATATTCTGATTGTCTTTAATGCAAATACTCAGCCATCTTGTAATTTAGTCTCCCTCTGGTGTGACATGAAGGTGGCCCCTGTAAAGCTGAGAGTAAAGCTGAGAGTCCATGACAAAGAGAATTGAAAATAGCTGGAGATAGAGCATTCCCAAGGATTTCTCCCTTTGTGCTTCACTTCATTCTCATCATTTCCGATGCTGATTCCTGTGTCTGATACATTGAGGGATGTCTGTATCAGATGACAGCCTCCTTCCAGATTCTGCTTTCCTTCTTCCCAAGGTCATATTCTGCAAAGTTAAGCTGCCAGATGTGACCAAATGCAGCAGTTGTGGCTGGTATTGGGGCCCTGCTATTGAAGGGCTGACTCTCTCTTTCTGGCTGTTTGAAACAAAACCCTTTCCCTTTTCCAGTCCTTATCCGTTTGCTCGGCAGTTTAGTCGGAGTGGAGTATTTGCACACAGCTGACAGTGCGACCCCTCTCAATAAAACGCCCTCGGGACTAAGCCCCGTGCAGAAATGGGGCTGGGATTTTCCATTGCCCAACGCCGATATCGCAATCGGCAATCGGGCAAAGGATCAACTCCAAAGCCCAAATTGGGGCCGCTGCCAGGTTGATGCCGGTCAGCTATAGTCCACCCCCTCTGAAATGGTGTAATCACGGCGCGCGCTGCCACACTTGTGAACAGCGTCGCCACACTCGGCTGGGATCCGTGCCGCTGGCCGGGGGGGGGGGGGGGGGGGGGGCGGCTTCCGCAAGGGCTGGGCGGACTGCAGGGGGTGTCCAGGGGGTGACCAGGGGGGTCGCGGATGGCGGGTCGGGTCCGCACACGGCCGGCGCCGTGTTGTACGGCGCATGCTGCAGGTTGTCAGCCGGGGGTTTCACCCGGTGCCGCTGCTAGTCCTTCACCGGACCCACAATCGGTAAGGGGCCGGCGCCGCTGCTAGTCCTTCACCTGACCCGCAATCGGTAAGGGGCCGGCGCCGCTGCTAGTCCTTCACCTGACCCGCAATCGGTAAGGGGCCGGCGCCGCTGCTAGTCCTTCACCTGACCCGCAATCGGTAAGGGGCCGGCGCCGATTTTTTCATCGCAAACCTCCCGTGAATCCAGTGCCTTCAGCCATTTCTTGATATGACGTGGAGTGAATCGTATTGGCTGAAGACTGACATCTCTGATGCTGGGGACCTCTGGAGGAGACCGAGATGGATTATCCACTCGGCACTTCTGGCTGAAGATTGCCTTTTGCGCAGATGTGCTGAGCTCCTCAGCATTGAGGGTGGGGATATTTGTGGAGCCTCCTCTTCCAGTGAGTTGTTTAATTGTCCACCACCATTCACGGCTGGATGTGGCAGGACAACAGAGCTTAGACCTGATGTGTCCGTTGTGGAATTGCTTAGCTCTATTACTTGCTGCATTACTGTTTAGCACACAAGTAGTCATGGGGTTTTGTAACTTCACCAGGTTGACACTTATTTTTCGGTCTGCCTGAGGTTGCTCCTGGCATGCTCTCCTGCGCTCTTTATTGAACCAGGGTTGATCCCCCGGCTTGGTGGTAATGGTAGAGTGGGGGATAGGCCGGGCCATGAGGTTACAGATTGTCGTTGAAAACAATTCTGCTGTTGCTGATGCCCACAGCGCCTCATGGATGCTCAGTCTTGAGTTGCTACATCTGTTCGAAGTCTATCCTCTTTAGCACGGTGGTGGTGCCACACAACACGATGGAGAGTATCCTTAATGTGAAGATGAGACTTTGTCTCCACAAGGACTGTGCGGTGGTCACTTCTACCGATACTGTCATGGACAGATGCATCTGCAGCAGGCAGATTGGTGAGGATGAGGTCAAGTATGTTTTTCCCTCTTGTTGGTTCCCTCACCACCTGTTGCAGTCCCAGTCTAGCAGCGATGACCTTTAGGACCCGGCCAGCTCGGCCTGTGGTGGTACTACTGAGCCACTCTTGGCCATAGACACTGATGTTTCCCACACAGAGCATATTCTGCTCCGTTGCCACCCTCAGTGCTTCCTCATGGTGTTCAGCATGGAGGAATACTGATTGGTGGCCGGTACGTGGTAATCTTGAATTGTTGCAGTCCATGTGGTGTAGGTACACCCACAATGCTGTTAGGGAGGGAGTTCCAGGATTTTGTCCCAGCGACAGTGAAGGAACGACTAATATATTTTCAAGTCAGGGTGATAGAGAGATGCCTCAAGTGAATCACCTGAGGAAGGAGCAGTGCTCCGAAAGCTAGTGATTTGAAACAAACCTGTTGGACTTTAACCTGGTGTAAGACTTCTTACAAGTCAAGCTGGTGAGTGACTTGGAAGGGAACTTGCAGGTGGTGATGTTCCCATGTGTCTGCTGACCTTGCCCTTCTAGATGGTAGAGGTAGTTGGTTTGGAAGGTGCTGCTTAAGGAGCCTTGGTGAGTTACAGTGCATCTTGTAAATGGTACACACGGCTGCCACTGTGTGTCAGTGTTGGAGGGAATGGATATTGAGGTTAGTGAATGGGGTGCCGGTTAAGTGGACTGTTCTGTCCTGGAAAGTGTCGAGCTTTGTGAATGTTGTTGGAGCCGCACTCATCCCTTTTCTATGAAGTATGATTCTCAGTGTATGATGAGGTCAGGCTGTTGCTTGACTAGTCTGTAGGACAGGTCTCCCAATTTTGGTATAAAGATCAGCAGGGCTGGCTTTGCCATTATCCTTTCCAGAGCCTCGGTCGATGCCAGGTGATTCGCCGGTTTCATTCCTTTTTGTAGGCTTTGTAGCCGTTTATACAACTGTGTGTCTTGCTAGGTTAATTCAGAGGGCAGTTAAGAATCAATCGCATTGCTGTGGATCCGGAGTCACATATAGGCCAGACTGAGTAAGGACGGCAGATTTCCTTCCCTGGAAGACATGAGTGAACTGGGTGGGTTTTGATGTCATTTGACACTGGTTCACTGTTCCTGAGAGTAACTTTTTAATTCCAGATTTATTAACCGCATTTAAATTCCACGAGCTCCTGTGGTGGAATAGAAACCCGTGCCCCCGAATCATTAGCCTGGGCATCTGCATGACTAGTCCAGTGCCAGTACCATCACGCTACCATCTCCCATCTCAATCACATTGGCCAAGATCTCAGCGCTGTTAATGGGATCCTTCTGTGCAGATTGCTTGTTTTCATTATTATCTGACCTTACAGCAGTGACCACACTTCAGAAGTACTTCATTGGCTGTGAAGTGTTTTGGGAAACCCTGAGGTCATGAAATGTGCTATAGAAATACAAGACTCTCTTTTTGTTTATGAGTGGACAGGTGCAGTGTCTCTGGTTACATCATTAATCTTGTTACTTGGATGTAAGTTGTGACTGGTGGATCCATTTCTGTGTCCATGTATCACTTGTGCCTTTTGTAACATCGCCACCTGTTGATGAATGAAGGATTCTCACCCAGAGAAAGAACTCATCAACAACAACAATTTGTGTTTCGATAACGTCGTTAATGTAGCAAAAAGCCCCGAGGGTTTCACAGGAGGAGGAAAAGCTTGGACGATGCGATACGTTTCAAGGAGGATCTTTAAGAAAGAGAGAGAGGCAGAGAGGCCGGAAGGTTGAGGGAGGGAGTTCCAGAACTGAAGTCCCAAGCAGCTGGAGACGTGGCCGCCAATGATGGAGGGAAATCGGGGTCGGAAGAATTTTTAATAATAATAATCTTTATTTTGTCACAAGTAGGGTTACATTAACACTGCAATGAAGTTACAGTGAAAAGCCCCTAGTCGCCACATTCCGGCACCTGTTCGGGTACACAGAGGGAGAATTCAGAATGTCCAAATTACCGAACAAGCACGTCTTTCGGGACTTGTGGGAGGAAACCGGAGCACCCGGAGGAAACCCACGCAGACACGGGGAGAACGTGCAGAGTCCGCACAGACAGTGACACAAGCCGGGAATCGAACCTGGGACCCTGGTGCTGTGAAGCAACAGTGCTAACCACTGTGCTACCGTGCTGCCCCAAACTGGAGAGGGACAGTGGTCTTGGAGGATGTTAGGGTTGGAGGAGGTTGTGAAGATAGCAGATGTCAGTGTTTTCTGTGAAACCCTTTGTTGGTGCCGTGAACCACAGGGTCAAACACATTTCCCCCCAAATTATAGGCGGGATTCTCTAATCCCGCGGTAGAGTGTCCACACCATCGTAAATGGCGTCGCGTTTTACGACGGCGTGAATGGGCCGAGCCGATGACTAATTCTGGACCTACAGGGGGCCAGCACAGCGCTGCTCCAGCTGCTGATCCCGGTGCGACCTGGGCACTGTGGGATCCGTGCATGCGCAGTCGCCTTCTTCAATGCGCCAGCACAAACGCAACATGGCGCAGGACTACAAGGGCCGGCTCGTGGGAAAGGAGGCCCCCAGCCAGAGAGGCCGGCCAGGCCAAATCGGAGGCCCCTGGGGGTCGGACCCCCCACCCCCCAACAGGACCCCCCCCCCCGACCCTTCCACGCCGAGGTCACGCCGGCTGAGAACAGGTATGGACGGCGCCGGTGGGTCTCGGCGTTTTCACGACGGCCACTCGGCCGAGAATCGTCGGGCCGGCCATGTAGAGTGGCCCCCAACTGGCACCGCGCTGTGCCAACCACGCCGGCGCCAATGGCGGCGATTCTCCACTCTGCGGAGAATCGCGTGCTGGCGTCAGGGCGGCGTGGTGCAATTCGCGCCGGCTGTGGGGATTCTCCTGCCCAGCCCCGGGATGAGAGAATCCCGCCCCATGTTTGAATCAGAGCTGTAACACCTGTCTGGAAAATTGTTCATTCACAGCTACTTTGAGATTGTTAAAAAAAGTATTTTTCCAATTAAGGGGCAATTTAGCGTGGCCAATCCACCTAGCCTGCACACCTTTGGGTTGTGGGGGTAAGACCCACGCAAACACGGGGAGAATGTGCAAACTCCACACGGACAGTGACCCAGAGCCGGGATCGAACCTGGGAACTCGGTGCTGTGAGGCAGCAGTGCTAACCACTGTGCCATCTTGCCATCCAGGTTTGATAATCAAAAAATGCTGACAGGCAAAAGAAAGTTAGTTACGCTGAGGTTGCAGCACTGAAACAGGGCCTTTGGCCCAACTCGTCTCTGTGTGTTTTTGCCTCAAACATGTCTACTCCAACTTTGGCAAGTGAGTCGCTAACTAGAGGTCAGAGAGTTAAAATAATTGGTGAAAGAACTTGAGGAGAAATAGGGAGAAATGTTTTCACACTGAGAGCTGGAATACACTCCTGGAAAGTATAGTGGAATCGAATTCCATAGGAATTCTCAAAAGGGAACTTGTACTTCAAGGGGACTCATTTGCAGAGTTCTGGGAATAAAACTGGACCAAATTAGCCAGCCCTTCAAAGAGTCAGCACCAGAAAGGTGGACTGAATCACTGTAACATTCTACAACTCCATGAATGATTCTCATGCATTTTGTGGCAAATGAGAAAATTTCCGAACCCTTTGCAAACTACCTGGTTGTTTTATGCGATCATTGCCTGTTCAGCTCATGTTAACGCTCTGGGATTGATCATTTGGGCCTGTTCTATCTGTTGGTTCCTTTCAGACCTGATGTCCTGTGCAGGCTGTGGGATTGTCTGTAAATAGCGGCCTTCACTTTCTCCTCTGGGTTCCTGTGAATAAAGTACAGCTACCTGTAGTTTTCTGCTAGTGAAGACTGCAAGTGACATCCTTTTTCTTTAAAAACACAGCAAACAATCCTGTTGATGCATTCGAGTGTTACATCCAGACTTGTGCAGTAGCGGAGTTGTGGAGTTGTGGAGGGATGGTTTCAGTGTACAACAGAAGCCGCACTTCAGAAACCCGTCAAGTTGCCGCTGCTCCATAACAGTTAAACATCATCCCTTCATGATATTTGTCAAGGTGATGTGAAAGAATTTTAGCATCAGGCTGAAAATGTCTTTGATTGTGCCTTGGCCATTTTACACGTTTGGATGAGCCAGCAGTTAGATATCAGCGCCTTGCGGGCTTATACCGTCAAACATATGGCCCATACTTTGACTGTAGCAGGGAAGCTAATGCCATTTGCTATTAGTTAGACATTTCCCCACCTGTTTAGGTTGCTGAAAGTGCAAGTTAACGATGTCCCAGTGAAGGAAACATGGGGCGGGATTCTCCGTTTCAGAGACTAAGTGCTGACGCCGGGACTAAATCAGTGGGGATTTCTACGACAGCAAAATTGGCGCCGCTCCCGAAGCAATTCAACAACTGTTAATGGGCTAGCACAGCACCACCGAGGTGTGTGATCCCGGACAGGTCTCCACTCGGTGCCTGGAAGGAACCCATGGCATAAAGGTTCAAGACAACCTTCACCTTGACAGCCGCAGAAGCGGGTGTTCTCCCCCAAACCCCCGCGGTGCCAGGTACACCATGATCTGGCAGATATGTCGCACTGTCTTCAACGGCATTCCCGGTCTGGCTGGTCCTTGAAAGGCAGGCATTGCATTACCACACAAGGCCTGATGCTGTGCCTCCTTCCCACCTCCAAATCAGCCTGCTGAGCGGCTCGCTCTCCATCCTTAACAGCTGGCTCCGGTTCCTCTGGGGCAGGCCCCGTTGCAGCTGGGTTCTCCTCGAGCAGCTCCAGCTCGTATAGCCTCAGGACATCCCCCAGGGCTGCAGCGACCAGGATGAAGGCCAACATTCCTGGTTGGATTCTGATAGCTAGTGTCTGCACGGGGTGAAAGGCCAACATGTTAGCATGGTGCATACCCCGGTGCCCAACCAGGTCCACAAGGCTACATGGCGGCCCCGATCTGCGTTGCAGACCCTGCCCCCGCATGCCCCTATTCCCCCCCTTCTCCCTCTCCCATCCCCATACGCACTCCTGGCCCGTCAGTGCCCAGCGCCACGGGAGCCTCTGGCCCTGCTGCCCAACCCAGCTGCCGGGGTACCATTGATTGGCTCTATCCATGCCAGCCGTGTGCTCCGCGGCCGCTGGTGAGGCACCGGAGCATGCCATTTTGTCGGTCGCCCAGCGCCAGCGATGATTTTGGCCTCATGGCCGATTATCCGGCCAATCGCCTTTCCCAATTCCGGGGTCGGCCAAGGAAGAATCCCTCCCATGGCACCTGGTCAAGCGAAGATCCAACTCCTTAAATTAGATTTAAAGATTGTGAAATTAGCAGCAGAAGTGTAAATTAGAGTTGATGAATTCAACGTCAAATCGGGTAAAGAAATTGAAATAAAGGGAGAGATAGAAATGAAATGAAAAGAGGTAAAGAAGACACAAATAGAAAGTTAAAAACAATTAAAAACTTTACACTTTAACAATCTCCAACAATGAAAACCTGGAGGAATGAAACTCCAAACATGTTAATTTCACTGCAAAAGGAGCTAACTGCAGTGATATCGCTTACCCTGTGGTAAAAGGGTATTTAGGTCTAAGTCGATCAGGTTTCATTTTCTGTGGTGAGTTTATTGTTATCTAATGTGTGACTATAACAGCTTCACGTCGTTCAATGTACATCATGAAGAGGCGGAGAGCAAGATGCTGTTTTTGCAAAGTTAATGGCAGAACTCAGTTTGGAACGCAAATATTAAAAATGTTACTTTAATCACACATCTGCTCTCTGGCCTGCGGTTATACTGTTTACACATAAATAACGTTAGGCTCCACTGCAGACTTGGCGGCCTCTGTTCCTAAAGGGCTGAATTTTCACTGCATTATGTTCCCTGTGTCACCAATTCCCAGTGGGAATGTGGAGCAAAAAGGCTCCCCCACAGCTGCTCCTCGCCTTCCTCACATCTGGTTGAGGGTCGATGGGAGTCAAGTCAACTCCTGCAAGAGATGTTTCAATGTAAAGACATTGATAAGACCTGCAAGTAACGTTACTGGGGCATGCACACCAACCCCATTGAAAGCCAGCTGATGGAAGTGCTCACATTGACTGGGAGTGACACACATCGCGTTTCAAACCTTTGGGAGTTTAAAGACCAATTCATTAGATAATGATTTTTGGTGACTAGAGGCCAGGAAACTCTTCACAAGTTGCCTTTGCAGAAGAGGTGCCATGGGGGGGGGGGGGGGGGGGGGGGGGGGCAGAAAATACCAAGAAAAACCCGTCCTTACCATTGGCACGAGGTGCGTCCCATTTGGACTCCCTTTAGCTTCTTGTTTCATGGTGGGAGAAAGAGACACATTTGGATGACAGTGGATAGGAAGCACTCTATGAATATATGAACTCTTTTTCTTTAGGCTTCTTACAGAGACCCTTGAAGACAGAGAATATCATAGACTAGAACAGTAGGCTACTTGGCCTATTGCATTTGGTAGGATTATTTTCAAAAAATGATAACTGAAGGGAATTACTTTGAACGCGTTGCCATCCTTCAGAAATGTTTGATTGCTCTGCAGATCAATGTAGATAAATCCAAGAGCTCCTTTTATATAGCAATGGCCTGAATATGTGTGAGCCTCTGTACCTTAATAATTAACCGGTAGAAGGTGTAGAGTGTTTCAAGTATCTGGGAACATATATAAACCAGGAGCTAAGTTTCACAGAGAATACGGACTGTACCTTTAGTCAGAGCCTATATATACTTAGAAGGGGTTTGGAGTGAGTCATGTTTCCGAGATGGTACACAAACCTGGTAGAGAGAATATTTTATCATTCAGCATGACTGTCTAGTATGGTAACCTGAATGTGAAATGGAAAAGTAAGCTGGCCAGAATTATCAACACTGTAGGTAAAATCATTCCTAGACAGCAGACACACCTCGATAATTGATTTAACAACGCAGTAGGGGCGGCACAGTGCCACGGCCCTGAGGACCCTGGTTCAATCCCGGGTCACTCTCCGTGTGGAGTTTGCACATTCTCCCCGTGTCTGCGTGGTTCTCACCCCCACAACCCAAAGATGGGCAGGGTAGGTGGATTGGCCACGCTGAATTGCCCTTTAATTGGAAAAAATTTAAAATATATATTTTTTTTAAATAACAGTTAAGAGGAAAGTGCAGGCCATCATCAGTAATCCCTCTTACTCTTTATATCATCAATTTGAAAGGTCCCCCTTCGGGCCGATGCTTTCGAGTGCCTTTTGCGAGGAAAAATCTGTTCAAGTGGTCTTTTGTTCCCAGTGTCATAAGCTTACTAAATAACATAATGTCAATTTACATAATGTCAAGATACAAAGAACAGTACAGCACGGGTCCTTCGGCCCTCCAAGCTTGCCCCGACCATGCTGCCTGTCTAATGTACAGTCTTCTACTCTTCCTGGGTCTGTATCCCTCTATTCCCATCCGATTCATGTATTCGTCAAGACGCCCCTTAAACGTCACTATAGTCCCTGCTTCCATCACCTCCTCCAGCAGCGAGTTCCAGGCACTCACCACCCTCTGTAAAAAAAATTCCCTTTCACATCTCCTCTAAACTTTGCCCCTTGCACCTTAAACCTATGCCCCCTAGTAATTGACTTTTCCACCCTGGGAAAAAGCGTCTGACTATCCACTCTGTCTATGCCCCTCATAATTTTGTAGATCTCTATCAGGTCGCCCCTCAACCTCCGGCGTTCCAGTGAGAACAAACCGAGTTTATTCAACCTCTCCTCATAGCTAATGTCCTCCATACCAGGCAACATCCTGGTAAATCTCTTCTGCACCCTCTCTAAAGTCTCCACATCCTTCTGGTAGTCTGCGGACCAGAATTGTGCGCAATATTCCAAGTGTGGCCTAACTAAAGTTTTGCACAATTGCAGCATGACTTGCCAATTTTTATACTCAATGCCCCAGCCAATGAAGGCCAGCATGCTGTATGCCTTCTTGACTACCTTGTCCACCTGCTTTGCCACTTTCAGTGACCTGTGGACCTGTACACCCAGATCCCTCTGTCAATACTCCTAAAGGTTCTGCCATTTACTGCATATTTCCGACCTGTATTAGACCTTCCAAAATGTATTACCTCACATTTGTCCGGATTAAACTCCATCTGCCATTTCTCCACCCAAGTCCCCAACTGATCTGTATCCTGCTACATCCTCTGACAGTCCTCATCGCTATCCGCAATTCCACCAACTTTTGTGTCCTCCGCAAACTTACTAATCAGAGCAGTTGCATTTTCCCCCAAATCATTTTTATATACTACGAACAACAAAGGTCCCTGCGGAACACCACTAGTCGCAGCCTTCCATTCAGAAAAGCATCCTTCCACTGCTACTCTCTATCTTCCTTAACTTGCTATTTTTATTTATTTTAACATAACAGTTATGCAGTTATAACTAATATATAACTGGATATATTATTTTAACATATATCCATACCGTACAAACATAATACATTGCATAATACATTTTAGTGCAATACGGTATGGATATATGTCATATATGCACAAATATATGAATGTAGGTATACATGAAATCCTTACTGTTTCTACCTAATGACTGTATGATTATATGTTATACTGAAGATGAAGCTAAAGGCAAATTTCCACTTCTGTGTGGACAATATAATTCTATTCTAGTCTGAAGCTGAAATATTTTGATGACATGCTAGTGTTAGAATGGACTCTTTCTATGTTTAAAAGTGCTCTCTTTAGATATTGTAGACAGGAATTGTAGAAATTGCAATTCCACCTCCTAAACCTCTCTGCCTCTCTCCCCTCCTTTAGGATGCTCCTTAAAACCTACTTTTGGGGCAGCACGTAGCATTGTGAATAGCACAATCGCTTCACAGCTCCAGGGTCCCAGGTTCGATTCCGGCTTGGGTCACTGTCTGTGCGGAGTCTGCACATCCTCCCCGTGTGTGCGTGGGTTTCCTCCGGGTGCTCCGGTTTCCTCCCACAGTCCAAAGGTGTGCAGGTTAGGTGGATTGGCCATGATAAATTGTCCTTAGTGTCCAAAATTGCCCTTAGTGTTCGGTGGGGTTACTGGGTTATGGGGATGGGGGAAGGTGTTAACCTTGGGTAGGGTGCTCTTTCCAAGAGCCGGTGCAGACTCGATGGGCCGAATGGCCTCCTTCTGCACTGTAAATTCTCTCTCTGTACTTCATTTGATCAAGCCTTTGGCCACCTGTCCCAGTGTCTCTTTATGTGACATGGTGTCAAACATTTGTCTTATAATCACCCCCGTGAAGTACCTGGTGACTTTTAAGGAGGCTAAAGGTGGTACATAAATGCAAGTTGTTGTTGAAGCATCCGGATACTGGCCATTGAAGAAGGTGACAATAGGTTACCATGGGCAGCCTCCTGCAAAGGGGGTGTTACTGGACAAGAGTGTCTGCTGGAAATTGCGCAATGCAGGATAAAGGTGACCCCAGGAAGGGGGGAGGAAAGTGAAGGAATCGACAAGATGGCAACAGCTGGTGATGTACCTCCATGTGAACTGATGTTGCGAACTTCGATTTGGCCTGTTCTGGTGGAATTTCTAGCAGTGCTGTAGCCATGTCCTGTGAATGAAGCTGCTGGTATTGCTACAATTACAACACATCTGGTACTGATCCAGTAGCCAGACAGTGTCCCTCTAGAGACGTAATTTGTTGCTGCGAGATTTCAACCACTATGCCATCAAAGCAGGAGCCTTTACTGCCACACTCCCCTCAACAGACTGTCAGGCACGTGCTCAACCAGATTCACAGACCTTTACACATGCACCTTTAAGGAGCATCTGAATTCCCACCACTTCTTGGGTTTGCGATTGACCTCGGGCATTAGGTGTGATCGCCCACCCTCACTATATTTAAATGACCCTTCAGCTCAGAGATTAGGATGAACTCAGGCGTGTTTGACTTGGGTACGCTTTAGCCGCGCACACCTAATTTAGGCAAAGGTTTAGGCAAAGCAGGGGCAGCAGGGTAGCATGGTGGTTAGCATAAATGCTTCACAGCTCCAGGGTCCCAGGTTCGATTCCCGGCTGGGTCACTGTCTGTGCGGAGTCTGCACGTCCTCCCCGTGTGTGCGTGGGTTTCCTCCGGGTGCTCCTGTTTCCTCCCACAGTCCAAAGATGTGCGGGTTAGGTGGATTGGCCATGCTAAAAAGCCCGTAGTGTCCTAATAAAAGTAAGGTTAAGGGGGGGGGGGGTTGTTGGGTTACGGGTATAGGGTGGATACGTGGGTTTGAGTAGGGTGATCATGGCTTGGCACAACATTGAGGGCCGAAGGGCCTGTTCTGTGCTGTACTGTTCTATGTTCTATGTTGAAGGGGTGTGGGGTGAAGTGGGAGGGCATTCAACCCCCATGTATCTAAGTACGTAATTCAGGCTATGTGCGGATCAAAACAACAACAGCACAGCCACAGGCCAACATTAAATAATATATTACTGGAACAATCAAAGCAAAATGGTGGCGGAATCTCCGATTTTCAAACTAATGCTCCTGCCAGCAGAGAATCGGTACTGTGTCCCGCTGGCCCCGAGGTGGGATTCTTATACCTTCACTATGCTAATTTATGCATATGAAGAGCACACCAGACGGTCTGCACTTATTGGTCCCAGGCCGCCATTTTGATCGGACACCCCAATCCCAGCATCAAGAGACAGACCTCCCCTCCCTCCACAATGCAGATGTTGACCTCACCCCACAACCCCCCCCCCCCCCCCCCCCCGAGTGCTCACAAGGGGAGCACCTCCAACCCCTCATCAAAGAGGGGCACCCTCCTCCCACTATGGCGATAATGGGTCACTCCCCCCCCTCACACCACACACATGAGGGCAACCCCCCCCCCCCAACTTAGCCTCCTTCAGCCCCCCCCTCACAGCCCTCCCTCTCCCTCAGCCAACCTCCCCCATCAAGCACCCCCTCGGCCCATTCCCTGGCATTGACACAGTAAACTGCGCCCTGCCACCATGGCACAGACACCCTAGCCTGACGCATTGGACCCTGAGGCAGGTCAAGGAGATAAATCCATTGGTCATGTGCCCCTCTGCTGCTACCAGGCTTCAGAGGGAGGGTCCTGGGGATTGGGTGGGCTCGGACTGTGGGTAAGAGGTTGCCCTTGGGTCTGTTCCCTGGGATGGGGTTCCTGGGTGGGATTCTCCGACCCCGCGCATGCACAGGATCACGCCGGCCCTTCGGCGCATGCGCAGACTCACGCAGTCCCTTCGCCGCCGGCTGGGGCGGCGCCAACCCCTCCAGCATCCACCTAGCCCTCAGAAGGAGAATTCCCCTACTTCTGGTCGGCCTGACGCCGGAGTAGTTCTCGCCATTTTTGACGCCGGCGTCAGACCATCGCGCCGATTGCGGAGAATCCCGCTGCCTGTATCTGGAATGCCCCTGCTAGCCTTGGGCAACCTGAAGATCACTCTTGGCCTGGTGATCTTAGACAACCCTCTGTTCAAAATCATCATCCTTGTCTGTGAACTGTTTAAACTTTGAAGTGGCTTTCTCACTTTGAACTGCTCTGCCTGACAGCTGATGAGCAGATCAGACAGTTCATTGAAGAATCAATCCAGGAAGACTTTCCCTTTCCTCACATCTGTACCCTCAGAGTTATGCTTTTAACATTTGATTTTTGAAGAGTCTGAGCCTTCTGAGAAAGCCCACACTTCAAATTCTTTGAAATCCCCTGAGATTCTTTGAAATGCTTTCCATTCATTCAATTTCACAATGCAGTACTTTTAACTAGCCTTTGATTGGCAGCTTAACAGTTTAAACACAGCAGGCAGGAGGTTTGTTTATTTCTTTTTCACTTCATGCTTGAATGCATCTAAATGCAATTAATCCTAATGCAATGTTTATAAACATCCTTCTTCTGATTGACAGCTGGTGGCCACTTCAAAAATGCTAAGTGCTTTCACGTCCTCTTTTCTAAGGCAGAAAGCACTTAGCAGCGGAAGATTGCCTGAGATCACCATGTCAAGAGTGATCTTCAGGTTACCCAGGGCGAGAAGGGGAAATCCCCAGGACACTTTATGGACCCTCTTACTGCAGCCTGGTAGTAGCAGAGGGGCACATGGGCAATGGACGAACCTCCTTGATACCCCCTCAGGGTCCATTGTGCCAGGGCAGCACTTGTCAATGCTTACACCAAAACCCACTTGGTGGAGTTCCCATTGGGGTGTTGGGAGGTGGAAGCATAACTGGGGGGGGGGGAGGCCTTCAGATTCGGGCTTCCAGTCCATTAATTGCATTCAGAAAATTACAGCCAGCTCCCAATCAGACGGCGTACTCGAGGGGTATGCCACCCGCCTTCGGGTCAGTCTCAGGACGTCACCTGAGGCCCTCCCCCGATTTCCACCCCCAATGGGCCAAGTCCCCAATGGCGTGGGGCCCGTGTCCTCTCACTTTTTGGGGACCGTGCGTGGCGGCTGCGGACTGTGCCCAGCGCCGCCACAGTTGTGGGGAGAGCTGTTCCGCTGGTAAGGGGGGCTTCGGCGGGGCCAGGGGGCGGGGGACTGGTGGTGGGTGGTCCGGGGGTGGAGAAGGGGAAGGGGGTTACAGGGGGGCATTTCTTGGCAGGCCATATTGTATGGCGAGGCCGCCATGCGCGGCCACGGACCCGGCATTTGTGCGTCAGTATCGGCAGGTAAAACCGGGGATTCTACGTGCCGCGGCTGCTAGCCCCCCCCCCCACCCCCCCCACTGGGAGGTGCATCGGTGCAGCGTCGCCGCCGATCTTTTGGTTGTAAGACCAGACTGACCCTCCGGACAAAGCCACAAAATCAGAGAATCCAGCCCGATGTTTCTCTTTACAACAATATTCAGGGTGGACAAATGAGCACAATTTAAATGGTGTGATGTATATAACTGAATTGCCTCTGTCTGTGAGGAGCTGTATAAACCCACTGTATCCTGGCCTGTGCCACATGTATAATGAGAGGCATTGTTCCATTTATCAAACCACCACACCGCTCTTAATGAGGTTTCTGGCTCAGCATTCATCAGTACAGGACGAGTATGATGTGGTTCACAGAGAGATAAGTAAGAAATATAGAGAGAGGGAGGGAGAAAGCCAGTAGCCCCGTCTTCTACATTCAAGGCCATATTGCAACCTCGACAAGGTACAGATAATCAAAAACCTTGAACGCTTCAGAAAATAGTGGGTTTTGTTCAATGGGACATGTGGTGTATCTCCTGCTCCCTGGCTGCCGTGTGTTCCCAGTTCAATTGAGCGGATCTGATCCCAGGCTCCCCCAGGGCGTTCACTCAGTCAGATGGCACTTTTTGCTTGTTTGGGCTTTATCTTTATTTTAGAAAAGCTCGATTAACCATTTCACCTCGGGAATCTATTCTTCGATGGTTACTTTGTGAGGAAGACTGGATTCTACTCTGTATCTTGCAGAGCTGTTTTACTGCTATATTTTAAATGGAGTCTATTTCAAAACTTTATTACATGAGATGGGTACAGGTACAGGGGACAACTTTAGAATTTAGAAGGACGCGGGGGGATCTTATAGAAACATATAAAATCATGAAGGGAATAGATAGGATAGATGCGGGTGGGTTGTTTCCACTGGCGGGTGACAGCAGAACTAGGGGACATAGCCTCAAAATAAGGGGAAATAGATTTAGGACTGAGCTTAGGAGGAACTTTTTCTCCCAAAGGGTTGTGAATCTATGGAATTCCTTGCCCAGTGAAGCAGTTGCGGCTCCTTCATTAAATGTTTTTAAGGTAAAGATAGATAGTTTTTTGAAGAATAAAGGGATTAAGGGTTATGGTGTTTGGGCCGGAAAGTGGAGCTGAGTCCACAAAAGATCAGCCATGATCTCATTGAATGGCGGAGCAGGCTCGAGGGGCCAGATGGCCTACTCCTGCTCCTAGTTCTTATGTTCTTTGCAAAATGTACTTTAAACTGAAAAAAAAACAGATATAGATTTCTCAAGAAATCTAGCAGTTCTTTGTGATTTTGAAATGGCAGCAGACCAGAATTCATGAATGAAATGGGTCAAAATACATTTCTGGGTTGGCCACATGTTAGAGCCAAGCTTTCTTGTGGGATTGGAATAATAATCTTTATTATTGTCACAAGCAGGCTTACATTAACACTGCAATGACGTTACTGTGAAAATCCCCTAGTCGCCACATTCCGGCGCCTGTTCGGGTACACAGAGGGAGAATTCAGAATGTCCAATTCACCTAACAAGCACGTCTTTCGGAACTCGTGAGAGGAATCCGGAGCACCCGGAGGAAACCCACGCAGACACGGGGATAGAACTGAAGGTCTCTGCCTCCACCTCACTAACCTGAAAGGTATTGCACACATACCTTTTGATTCTTTCCTGTAATATGTTATAGGTGACAGATTTCAGTGTGTGGTTTAGTTTATTAACAGTGCATCTGAAGCATCAGGACCAATGACAGAATAAGAATGTATATCATACAATGCATATTCACCATTACTGTACTAGCAACATTGAGCATGAGAGATTGGAGTCTACATTGCTGAAGGCAGGGGGTTAGGAATTGAGGGATGTGAGGAGAGTGTGCCCTGTGTCTCAAATGGGGTCAATCACAGAAGGATTGGCTGATGGTTGTTGACTGAAATGTAAAATCTGGCGGCAATCTTTAACAATAATCTACAGCCGGCACAGAGCTTGTCCTCTCCCAGTATCCCGTTCTCAGCCCCACTTGAGGTGACCCCCCAGCTGTCCCCGCCTGGAACACTTTAATGCCCCTTTCAACGGAATTGGGCCAAGATGATGCAAACATAAACATCAGGCGGACACAAGTCCCTGATCTACCGGACTTCCTGGAGAACTCTCAGTGAATATTCAGCTTGTCCACATGCATCAAAGCAGAACTACTGTAAAGCTGGATTTGATGACTGTCTGTCTCTCCAGGCGTAGTGAAGGCGCCAGAAGCTCCACCGTGTACACGTGAGGAAATGTGCACTTACTTCTTGGAATAGGCTTCCTATCTCTGGTTTCAAACAGTCGGTGGGTAAATGTCACACTTTGAACTGTAGCCTGTGTTGTATTCTCTTTAGTCCTGGACTAATTTGATATTTTTCTCCTGGATGTAGTTGAGCAGTAGCTGAGCTCTTTTCTCAATGACCTGAACCAGCTTCTTCAGGCCTCTGGTCCCATTGTAGCTCTCCCAGAACTCAGTGTCCATTCGCAGGGACCTCAGTAACCTGCTTTGTAGGCATCCAGACTGTAAGAGTGAGATGACATGTGCAGGAAATCTATGGAAGAGAGACACCAGAATCCATTTATTAATAGAAGGGTAAAGTCATAGAGAAAGAGAGAAAAGGCCCTTCGGCCCATTGCATCTGCGCCGGTCAAAACAACCACCTAACCATTCTAATCCCATTTCCCAGCACTTGGCCCATAGCCGTGTCTGCCCTGGGATCGTAAATACACATCTAAATACATCTTAAATGTTCTGAGGGTCTCTGTCTCCACCTCCCTTTCAGGCAGTGAGTTCCACACTCCCACCACCCTCTGGGTGAAAAGGTTTTTCCTCACATCCCCTCTAAACCTCCCGCCCCTCACCTTAAATCTCTGCCCCCCTGGTCACTGATCCCTCCTCCAAGGGGAGAAGTTTCTTCCTGTCTACTCTATCTGTGCCTCTCATAATTTTATACATCTCAATTATGTCCCCCCTCAGTCTCCTCTGCTCCAAGGAAAACAACCCCAGTCTATCCAATCTCTCTTCATAACTAAGTCTCCAGCCCAGGCAACATCCTGGTAAATCTCCTTTGCACCCTTCCCAGTGCTATCACATCCTTCCTATAATGTGGATTCCAGAATTGCATACAATACTCTAGCTGTGGCCTAACCAATGTTTTATACAGTTCCAGCATAACCTCCCTGCTCTTAAACTCTATGTCTTGGCTAATAAAGGCAAGTATGCCATCTGCCTTCTTAACCACTATATCCTCCTGCTCTGCTACTTTAGGGGGCCGGTGTACATGCACACCAAGGTCCCTCTGATCCTCGGTGCTTCCCAGGGTCCTGCCATTTATCATGTATTCCCTTGCCTTGTTTGTCCTGCTCAAGTGCACCAACTGACACTTAAACCAATGCCCTCTGTAAACTTGCGCTCATCCAAAACTCTGCTGTCCATCCCTAACTTAACCAGGGCAGGTCAAAGGCTAGGTATCCCACAGCGAGTAACTCAACTCCTGACCACCCCAAGCCTGTCCACCATCTACAAGGCACAAGTCAGGAGTGTGATGGAATACTCTCCACTTGCCTGGGTGAGTGCAGCTCTAATAACACTCAAGAAGCTCAATACCATCCAGGACAAAGCAGCCCCGATTGATTGTTCCCCCTTCCACAAACACTCAAACCCTCCACCACCGATGCAGCCATGTGTACCATCTACAAGATGCACTGCAGTAACTCAACAAGGTTCCTTAACACACCTTCCAAACCCATGACCACTACTATCTAGAAGGACAAGAGCAGCAGATACCTGGGAACCCCTCCAAGTAATTCACCACCCTGACTTGGAAATATATCGCCGTTCCTAACAGCACAGTGAGTGTGCCTACACCTGAAGGACTGCAGCGGTTCAAGAAGGCAACTCACCACCACCTCTGAAGGGCAACTAGAGATGGGCAATAAATGCTGGCCTAACCAGCGACTCCCACATCCCGTAAATTAATTTAAAAAATAAAAAGACCTTGCACCAAATCCCATTCACCCATCACCCCACTGTGCTTGCTGATCTATATTGGCCCATCAATGCCTCAATTTAAAAATTCTCATCGCTCACCCCTCCATCACCTCGCTCATTGCTCTCACTGTAACCTCCTCCAAAACTGACAACCCTCTGAAATATATTTATCCCTTTAATTCTGGCCACTGGAGTATCCCCGGTCAAATTCAAGAGCGGACTATATGGTCAATGGAAGGGTCCTGGGGAAAATTGATGTACAGAGAGATCTGGGAGTTCAGGTCCATTGTACCCTGAAGGTGGCAACGCAGGTTGATAGAGTGGTCAAGAAGGCATACAGCATGCTTGCCTTCATTGGACGGGGTATTGAGTACAAGAGTCGGCAGGTCATGTTACAGTTGTATAGGACTTTGGTTAGGCCACATTTGGAATAGTGCGTGCAGTTCTGGTCGCCACATTACCAGAAGGATGTGGATGCCTTGGAGAGGGTGCAGAGGAGGTTCACCAGGATGTTGCCTGGTATGGAGGGTGCTAGCTATGAAGAAAGGTTGAGTAGATTAGGATTGTTTTTGTTGGAAAGACGGAGGTTGAGGGGGGACCTGATTGAGGTCTACAAAATTATGAGAGGTATGGACAGGATGGATAGCAACAAGCTTTTTCCAAGAGTGGGGGTGTCAGTTACAAGGGGTCACGATTTTAAGGTGAGAGGGGGAAAGTTTAAGGGAGATGTGCGTGGAAGGTATTTTACGCAGAGGGTGGTGGGTGCCTGGAACGCTTTACCAGCGGAGGTGGTAGAGGCGGGCACGATAGCATCATTTAAGAAGCATCTAGACAGGTATATGAATGGGTGGGAACAGAGGGAAGTAGATCCTTGGAAAATAGGAGACAGGTTTAGATAAAGGATCTGGATCGGCGCAGGCTGGGAGGGCCGAAGGGCCTGTTCCTGGGCTGTAATTTTCTTTGTTCTTTGTTCTTTGTAATCACTCCAGCATTGACGTCCTTCCAGTTGATAAGGCTTCAAGCCCTGGAATTTGCTGCCTAAACCTCTCTACCTCCCTCTTCTCATTTAAGGGACTGCTGTAAATCCATCAGTTTAATCAAACCTTTGGTCACCTGTCCTCACATCTCTTATATCAAGTTAAAACAAGTACACCTAGAAAAACAATGTGAGGGTGGGAACAATGGGGTAAAGAGAGAAGGAGCAAAAGGACACAGAAAAAAGTAAAATGTTTCATTTTAATTTTCAATTCATTTTAAAATATGAACACTAATAACATTTCTGTCCGATTACGTTAAAGGTGCTATATAAATGCAAATGCAAGTTGTTGCCTCAAATAGATACATTAATAGTGCTGTTACCTCAGGTACACATAATGCAATGTTTATTGGGCTCTGTGGTCCTGTAAAGGCTGTCAATCAGTTGAACAGACTTCATGAAATCTCCAGCAGCACTGCCACTTCACTACACAGTAGATTCAGTGCACATTGAGATTCCCTCCAGGCTGCTATGCCTGAATATTAATTTTTGTGATCTTTGTTTCCTGGGTTTGCCAGTCTGAGGTGGCTCAGATACAAGTTCCAGTAAAGTCAGGCCAATTCGAGCAGAAAGCACATGTTTCAGAAGGCCTGTTTCAGTAATTCTACTGCTGCTCACGTATCTCCAGGAGTGAACTGATTTGAACAGCTGGTTTTATATATTTATGTATTCATAGAGTTTTTCATCCGGGAATGTGGGCAGATGAATCCGTCTTCATACCTCAGTATCTCAGAAATCTCCAAGAACAACATTCTGCAAAATCGACTGGAAACCGCTCTGCAATAGCTGACTTAACTACACTACTTAGTAATATAACTTGTTAAATTCTGGTGGCTTGCTGAATCTGAGTAATGAGTCAACATTGCATACAGGTCACAGTGCCCGCTTCATTCAGACAGCACTGCATGTTGCAGGCATCAGTGCACACTGCATTCAGATCGCACTGCATGTTGCAGACATCAGTGCACACTGCATTCAGGTAGCACTGCATGTTATCAGTGACACTGCATTCAGGTCGCACTGCATGTTGCAGATATCAGTGACACTGCATTCAGGTAGCACTGCATGTTGCAGGCATCAGTGCACACTGCATTCAGGTAGCACTGCATGTTGCAGATATCAGTGACACTGCATTCAGGTCGCAGTGCACGCTGCATTCAGACAGCACTGCATGTTGCCGAAATCAGTGCACACTGAATTCAGGTCACAGCGTACGCTGCATTCAGGTCGCAGCGCACGCTGCATTCAGGTCGCAGTACACGCAGCATTCAGACAGCACTGCATGTTGCCGAAATCAGTGCACACTACATTCAGGTCGCAGCGCATGCTGCATTCAGGTCGCAGTGCATGCTGCATTCAGGTCGTAGTGCACGCTGCATTCAGGTCGCAGTGCACGCTGCATTCAGGTCGCAGCGCATGCTGCATTCAGGTCGCAGTGCATGCTGCATTCAGGTCGCAGCGCATGCTGCATTCAGGTCGTAGTGCACGCTGCATTCAGGTCGCAGTGCACGCTGCATTCAAGTTGCAGTGCATGCTGCATTCAGACAGCACTGCATGTTGCCGAAATCAGTGCATACTACATTCAGGTCACAGTACATGCTGCATTCAGGTCGCAGTGCACACTGCATTCAGGGCACAGTGCACGCTGCATTCCTACAGCACTGCATGTTGCAGACATGAGTGCACACTGCATTCAAGTTGCTGTGCACACTGCATTCAGGTCGCAGTGCACACTGCATTCAGACAGCACTGCATGTTGCAGACATCGGTGCACACTGCATTCAGGTTGCAGTGCATGCTGCATTCAGGTCGCAGCGCACGCTGCATTCAGGTCGCAGCGCACGCTTCATTCAGGTCGCAGTGCACACTGCATTCAGACAGCACTGCATGTTGCAGACATCGGTGCACACTGCATTCAGGTTGCAGTGCATGCTGCATTCCTGCAGCACTGCATGTTGCAGACATTAGTGCACACTGCATTCAGGTTGCAGTGCATGCTGCATTCCTGCAGCACTGCATGTTGCAGACATTAGTGCACACTGCATTCAGGTCGCAGAGCATGCTGCATTCAGACTGCACTGCATGTTGCAGATATCAGTGACACTGCATTCAGGTTGCAGTGCACGCTGCATTCCTGCAGCACTGCATGTTGCAGACATTAGTGCACACTGCATTCAGGTCGCAGAGCATGCTGCATTCAGACTGCACTGCATGTTGCAGATATCAGTGACACTGCATTCAGGTTGCAGTGCATGCTGCATTCCTGCAGCACTGCATGTTGCAGACATCGGTGCACACGGCATTCAGGTTGCAGTGCACGCTGCATTCCTGCAGCACTGCATGTTGCAGACATCGGTGCACACGGCATTCAGGTTGCAGTGCACGCTGCATTCCTGCAGCACTGCATGTTGCAGACATTAGTGCACACTGCATTCAGGTCACAGTGCATGCTGCATTCAGACTGCACTGCATGCTGCAGATATCAGTGACACTGCATTCAGGTCGCAGTGCATGCTGCATTCAGACAGCACTGCACGTTGCAGATATCAATGCACACTGCATTCAGGTTGCAGTGCATGCTGCATTGAAGCTACCCCTGTACATTGCAGTCAGACAGTATTGCTCACAAGGTGTGGGTATATGAGGCGTGATCTAACGGAAACATTTCTCAGTGTCATTTCAGGCGGGTTTGGCTGGGAGTTTCTCCCTGGCTCTGTTGGCAAATTCCCCATCGCTATCTAATCACACACAGTCACTTTATCGGACCCCGGGGAGTTTCTCTCCGGGCTCGCGCACATAAGAATTATTTCCATCACTGGGAATCGGAACCTACTGGCCAAACCAGCTCCTCAGCGATCAGGCCACCATTTTGAAAGGGTGCCCCGATCTGTAAGTGATTTGAGGGTCCCCCACACTCCCACCCATGGGCAATATCACCCCCTCACACAGGGGCATTAACCCCCCCTACCCCACCACCACAAGTGAGGACACCCCACTATGGGTGTCACTGAGGCCCCCCCCTTCCAGGACCTCCGACCTTCACCCCCGAACCTTTTAGAGGCCCCTTCATTCCCAACCTTTGTTATATTACTTGGTTTAAGTAATATATGTTGTTACTAACTGTAGATGATGTTGAAGAACACTCGAGTCTTCAAATTAAACTGAAAGAATTTATTAAGTCGCGATAAAACTAATAAATGAGTTTGACACTCCACTGAACTAACTCTAGCAATAAAGTAAGGATAAACAACTGGACAAACTGTATCTAAGCTACACGTGGTGTCTAGGCTGTGATCGTACTCTACTACACTGCTGCTATCTGATTCTCCTGCGTAGAAAGAGAGCGAGAGCTTCTGGGAGCTCAGTTATATAGTGGGTCGTGTAATGCCCGCTAGTGGTAGTGCCGCAGCTAGGTGTTGTGATTAACCCTTTAGTTACATGTCTGTCTACATATCATTACACCCCCCCCCCCCACCCCCCCACCCTTCATATCCCCCCACATCCCTCCTTTCATGGGCATGGTCCCTCCCCCAGGCCCTGACCCGTGGCAGTGCTCCTGCCAGCCTGGCAGTGCCACCCAGGCACTTTGGCAGTCTCAGGGTGGCAGTGCCAAGATGCCAGCCTGACAGTGCCAAAGTGCCTGGGTGCCGGGGGAGAGACATGGTCTCACCCTGCCGTGTCCCCCAAGTGCCCCGAATGTCCAGGGAGACCCTGGTGCCGTTCCACCTGGTTCACGTTTGCATGGACCAGTCCTAGATGCCGCCTGGCTGGGGTCTCCCTGGGGAGCTGGTTAGATCTGGCGTCAGCACAGTTAAGTGTCAAACTGGGTCTTGCCCACCAAGATCTGGTTAGATCTCGCGAGGCGTACCGTCCATCGGAAAGCCTGGGGAGGCCTCTCCTGGCACCTACCGGCCTTGTCGCGCCCCCGTTCGGATGGGACGTGGCCAGCAGATTGTGCCCATGGAGTTAATCCAGCATCGACTGGTGGAAGTGAAGAAGGTTCATCAAAATGACACTGAGTGAAGACAGGCAGAAATAAAGAGAAAAAGAACACGAGGTACAGAAAAAATAAACCTAGAAAAGGAAATGAGGGGGAAGAAATGCAAATAACTGGAGACCCGGCTATTTTCTCAGAGATATGATGAGGAATCACGTTTGGAATACTCTGCACCGCTGTAAATTTGCAAGTGGTTAGCACTGTTGCTTCACAGCGCCAGGTCCCGGGTTCGATTCCCCGCTGGGTCACTGTCTGCGTGGAGTCTGCATGTTCTCCCCGTGTCTGCGTGGGTTTCCTCCGGGTGCTCCGGTTTCATAGAACATAGAACAGTACAGCACAGAACAGGCCCTTCGGCCCTCGATGTTGTGCCGAGCCATGATCACCCTACTCAAACCCACGTATCCACCCTATACCCGTAACCCAACAACCCCCCCCTTAACCTTACTTTTTAGGACACTACGGGCAATTTAGCATGGCCAATCCACCTAACCCGCACATCTTTGGACTGTGGGAGGAAACCGGAGCACCCGGAGGAAACCCACGCACACACGGGGAGGACGTGCAGACTCCGCACAGACAGTGACCCAGCCGGGAATCGAACCTGGGACCCTGGAGCTGTGAAGCATTTATGCTAACCACCATGCTATCGTGCTGCCCCTCCTCCCACAAGTCCTGAAAGACGTGCTGTCCGGTGAATTGGACATTCTGAATTCTCCCTCCGTGTACCCGAACAGGCGCCGGAATGTGGCGACTGGGGATTTTCACAGTAACTTCATTGCAGTGTTAATGTAAGCCTACTTGTGACATTAAAAGATACAACTCACTGTCCTAATCACAATAACATAACTTCTTAACCCTCAGGCCAAGGAAGGAACAGCTGTGCTAATGTTTTAGGTGTGAAGCCTTTGCGGGAACTGCAGTTCTGATAGATATAACTGGCCACATTTCACCAGGTTTATCTTTTTGGGGAGGCGATGACATAGAGCACAGTTGACTGATGATGGAAAAGGCCAGGTAAGAAGGTGAGCAATGTTGGTGAGCAAGCTTTCATTGTACACGCCCCCACTTATGCTCATGATAGAATCATTTAAACTGTAGCACTGAATGAGGCCATTCGGCCCAGGTCAGCTGCATCTGAGACTGTTTATTCCACTCTCATTAGTGTGGCATTTTATGCATTTTTAAATACTTCCTTTTCAAACACCTATCCAATTTTCTCTGAAACATTACGAGAATGTGTTGTCTTCTAATAACTGTGTGCAACATTCTTTTGATCTCCCTTATAGTTTTACCAGTGATAATCCTGAGTTTATGATCCCTTGTTAACAATTTGTCAATCGGTGAAAATAAACCGCTGATAACCAGTTTACGCGCTCGAAGAATTTAATAACTTTGAAAACCTGTGTTGAGTCCCTCTTCAACCTTCCCTGCTGGGAAAAAAGAACCAATTTTCTAAAGCTTTGTTCAGTAACACAGCCATTAATTCCCGTGGCCAAATGGATATTCATAAAGACAACAGAAAAGTGAAGACACCAGGGTAGCCTGATGGTTAAAAGGGCCACAATAGCACAGTGGTTAGCACTGTTGCTTCACAGCGCCAGGGGTCCCGGGTTTGATTCCCGGCTTGGGTCACTGTCTGTGCGGAGTCTGCACGTTCTCCCCGTGTCTGCGTGGGTTTCCTCCGGGTGCTCCGGTTTCCTCCCACAAGTCCCGAAAGACGTGCTTGTTAGATGAATTGGACATTCCGAATTCTCCCTCCGTGTACCCGGACAGGCGCCGGAATGTGGGGACTAGGGGCTTTTCACAGTGACTTCATTGCAGTGTTAATGTCAGCCTACTTGTGACACTAATAAAGATTATTCTGTATCAGCAGAAACAACATAAACAGCTGGGGCCAACAGTGCAGAACAGGATGGTGCAGCCAGGGATTGAGCACAGAAGCTGATTGGACAATGACCGTTGCCCTGCCTTGGACAGACAGTAATTAAACACGGACCTCAGTGTGTCGTGTTCCTGAGAGAGCTACGACGCCTGAATGAGACATGGCTCTGAGCATTTGTCACTCAAGAACATTGATTAATTAGTGCTGTCCTGTGAGTACGTGACTGGCAGCATGAGCAAGATCTGTATGAAAAGGAGAGACAAAGAGACTCCTGAAGCGATGAGCTCCAGGAATGACCATCGTCAGAAGCCATGCCCTGTGTCCGGGACCCAGAGAGGACATTGGGATCCACCAAGAGGGAGTCTGATCACCTCGCCTCTTAACAGGTGGCATTTAGGTTCAAGCTGGGAGTTTTGTAGAACAGAGTTTTGAAACTGTCTGCAACAGAGCTTCTGATACTCTTTATAGTGGTGTTTTGATACTTTTGGGGTAAGTTGATAAGATACAATAATTGTTGTAGCATAATTTGAGAGTTTGACTGTTTTGTCCATAACGCTAGTTGACCCAAGTTTGAGATGCAACGCTGTCCTCCTGACTCCCCCCAAAGCCTGTCCACTACCTAAAAGGCACAAGTCAGGAATGTGATGGAACACTCTGCACCGACTGGGTGAGTGCAGGCTAACAACACCCAAGAAAAAGCTTGACACTATCCAGGAAAAAGCAGCCAGCCAGGTTGGTGTCCCTTCCACAAACGTTCACTCCCTCCACCATTGACGCAGCCGTGTGTACCATCCACAAGATGCACTGCAGCAAATCCCCAAGGCTCTTTCGACAGTAACCTCCCAAATCTGCGACCTCTACCACCTAGAAAACCAAGGGCAGCAGACACATGGGAACACCGGCACCTGTAAGTTCCCCTCCTAGACACTCACCATCCTGACTTGGAAATATATTGCCGTTCCTTCACTGTCGCTGGGTCAAAATCCTGGAACTCCCTCCCTAACAGCACTGTGGGTGTACCTACACCACATGGGCTGCAGAGTTCACAAGGCGACTTCTCAAGGGCAATTAGGGATGGGCTAAATGCTGACCCAGCCAGCGATGCCCACATCCCAAGACAGAATTAATTATCCACTGCCTCTCGATTCTGATCCCATTTCAGTGAATGTTTACAATTGCATGCAAACTCTATCTGTGACTCCAATATCCTTCCTATTTGGTGGGAACTGGTCAACTCTGTTGGCTAGATGGATAGGGCAATAGCTGGGTTAGTCCCTGTTCCAGTTGATAGACCTGGGGCCTGTATCTTCATATTAGTAAGTCATGGCGTTTTTCTATGGTTTGGCAAATAATCACCAAGGCTTCAGCTGAACAAAATGAATGTGGTGCTTACTGTATCCCAACTGTGGCCTAACTAATGTTTTGTAGAAATTTAACATAATTTATTTCCTTTCATACGTAGCATCCCTAATAAAATCCAGAATTCCATTTGCTTATATTATGGCCATTTTGACCTGTCTTCATTCAAAGATTGATGAATCTAAACCCATGAATATCTCCTTCTACGACCCTTCTATGAAGAGTACTATTATAATCATTGAGGGCATGCACTCTCATCTTGTTAAGAGTATATCTTACACTTAAGAATGGATGATCTGTGGCAGATAAGATAATCAAATAATTGATCTGAGGGTGAGGGAACCACATGGAAATTTTCTCCGAAGCCCTGGTCAATTTTGTCCCTCAACCAATTTTATTGATACAGTTTATCTAGTCATTATCACATTAATGACTTTGTGCAAATTGTCACCGCATTCCCTAAATTGTAATAAACACTTCAAAATGTACTTGATTGGTTGCAAAGTGCTTTGGGATATCCTACGGTTATGTATGATGCTTTAGAAATGCAGGATGTGAATTTTTCAGCCTTGCCTCAGTTGCAAAGGTGCAGGGAGAAGTGGAGGCAGTTACAATTCATGGGCCACGTTTGTAGTAACCGTTCTTAATTACTTCTGACTCTCAAATGTTTCATTGAGTATGGAGTACGTTTTGGTAATGCCCCTTCTACACCTTGGGTTGAATTTTCTTGCCGTCTTCGGGTCCATGACATCAGGACCAAAGGGGGATCCCAATATTGCACTTGGCTGCTGGACCAGCTCAATGATTTTGCACGAGGCAGTCGTCTAATTGGCCACCTCCGGTCCCCCATCAAATTAAGGACAGCCAACAGGCTCTCCATGCTGATCAGAGGGGCCAGCAGCCCCACTGGCAGAGGTACACGCTGCTCAGGTAGGGCATAGACCAAGAAGGTGACTCAAAATGTAGGCACCCTCAGACAGGTCATTTCAAATCAAAAATGAGGTGGCCAAAGGCGGTATGCCCTGCCGAACGGCGGCTGAGATCCGCCGGGAGAAACACTGAGACCACAAGGATGGCCTTTCCTCCTCGTGGTCTCTTCTTTGGACCATGGAGGTTCTGACTCTGACTGCCCATTGGTCTGTCAGAGGGAGCCCACCTCCAGGAAGCTGGTGGCCTCCCATCGGGTGGGTAGGAGTTTGGGGGGGGGGGGTGGAGAGACACATGGTGGGGGCCAGCTTGCCACTGACCACCCCAGTTAACAGAGGCCTTTAGTGCTTCATTTGTCTGATCTGGCACTCAGTTCCCCATCAGTGGTACTGTACCAAAGGGCTGTCCGGACGTAATTCCCTCAATTTTACTGGTCCCGGCTCACCGGCCCTCCCACACACACACATCAGCCTCTAACTCCACTGCTCAGGAACTGGTATAATTCAGCCCCAAGTGTCCTTTCCAGCAGCCACTGACTATTGCTCAGTTCCACAGCTAAACTGTCAGAAACTCCACCTTTGGAGCCTTAAATGTTAATGAATTTGGGAAGCATTATTGGAGATGTGTAGCCATGCTATAGGAGTCTCACACTTAATGTGTACTTACTCATCAATGCCCTCCAACAGCCTGAAGTTGAGGTTGTCCTCATGCTGTAGAAGCCTTCCTGCATTGTCTATGTAGACGAGTTGAGATGGATTTCCTTTTCGAACCTAATGTAACAATTTATATTCATTAATGGTTAGTCAAACTTTAGGTTCCTGCATCCTTTACAGTTTGCTGATATTGCCCACAAATGGTTATTTTTCCATTGACCCCCCCTTTCACCACATTCTGGTTCCGTTGTCTATGGAAGGGAAACTGGAAAGTATGCGATTGAAAACCCACAATGATCGAGAGGTGCAGCCCCATGAAAACGTGCCAGCCAAGACACCACCATTTCCCCAGCCAACGTTTGATGGGGTCAAGGAAAGGTCAGCCAATTTAAATAATCGACCTCCATCGGTTGCTGCAGGCTCACCATATCCACAGATAGTGTGGCTTTCCTCTCTAACATCAGACACTGTGGCACAAGGTGTTTCTAAGTCACTGCCGAGGACATTCTGTTAGATGAGCAAACCTTCAATTAAGTCATGCAAAACATGTGACCGATGCCAGCTTTCCATTCTTTATCATGTTCCAGTTGAAGAGGAGATGACAGCTGGAGAGGGCTTTAAACCTTTACTGGTTGGTAGGTTCCCCAAGATTCCAGGATATTTTAGACACAACTCATTGAAGCTCCACATGATGACAACTTTTATTTGTACAGTGTCTTTAAGGAAAGAAAACCTGAAGGCCCATCACAAATAGGCATGGACAAAATGGATGCCGAGTTAGGAGAGGAAAGATTTAAGAGGAGTGATTGGAAGCTTAGTTGAATAGACATACATGTAGCTTAGTTGAATAGACACACATGTAGCTTAGTTGAATAGACATACATGTAGCTTAGTTGAATAGACATACATGTAGCTTAGTTGAATAGACATACATGTAGCTTAGTTGAATAGACATGAGAGGTCAAGGAGAATGGTGGAGAGGATGCCTAGATGCCATTAGCATACCTGTGAGAACTGAGCCCTTGTCTCTCGATGGTATCACTAAGGGATAGCATGTGAAGAGGAGCCCCCAATGTATACACAAGTAGTTTCAGGCTATTCAAGTGCGACCCTGCCCATTAATAGCCGTTATCCTGGGAGCACCCTTCACTCTGTGCCAATTTAGCTGGCCCAATTGAGTGAATGGGGGAAAGTTCTTGAGAGAGCAGAATGACTCCATACACACCAATATACAAATCTCGAAAAACAGCTTTAAAAAGGCCCCAAAATAATGAAGAACTGGAAAAGACTCCATGATTAAAGATCTATGATCAAAGCCAATACTGATTAAGTTTACTTCCTTTTCATTGCTTTGGATTTCTGGGATATCTTATTATTTGAACTTCTTTGTACTTGGTTTGTGGGGTGGAGCAGAAGCGACACTTGGCAATGGAGGATTATTTGGCAGGTTGAGCTTACTGACACACACAGAAATGCAGGGGAAATGGTGGCATACTGGCAATGTCATTGGACTAGTAATCCAGAGGCCCAGGATAACGCTGTAGAGATATGGGATTGATGTAATTTAAAATTCAATTAATAAATCTGGTTATGAAAGCTAGGCTCAGTAATGGTGATCATGAAACTATGTGAATGATCGTTCACTAATTCCCTTTGGGGAAGGAAATCTGCCGTCCTTACCTGGTCTGGCCTACACGTGACTCCAGACCCACAGCAATTGGTTCACTCTTATCCCTGTCCTCTGAAATAGTCCAGCAACCCAATATGCAACTGTACAAAACCTTGGTCAGGCCACATCTGGAGTACTGTGTGCAGTTCTGGTCACCTCATTTTAGGAAGGATGTGGAAGCTTTGGAAAAGGTGCAAAGGAGATTTACCAGGATGTTGTCTGGAATGGAGAGTAGGTCTTACGAGGAAAGGTTGAGGGTGCTAGGCCTTTTCTCATTAGAATGGAGAAGGATGAGGGGCGACTTGATAGAGGTTTATAAGATGATCAGGGGAATAGATAGAGTAGACAGTCAGAGACTTTTCCCCCAGGTGGAACAAACCATTACAAGGGGGCATAAATTTAAGGGGAATGGTGGAAGATATAGGGGGGATGTCAGAGGTAGGTTCTTTACCCAGAGAGTAGTGGGGGCATGGAATGCACTGCCTGTGGAAGTAGTTGAGTCGGAAACGTTAGGGACCTTCAAGCGGCTATTGGATAGGTACATGGATTAGGGTAGAATAATGGAGCGTAGATTAATTTGTTCTTAAGGGCAGCACGGTAGCATTGTGGATAGCACAATTGCTTCACAGCTCCAGGGTCCCAGGTTCGATTTCGGCTTGGGTCACTGTCTGTGTGGAGTCTGCACATCCTCTCCGTGTGTGCGTGGGTTTCCTCCGGGTGCTCCGGTTTCCTCCCACAGTCCAAAGATGTGCAGGTTGGGTGGATTGGCCATGATAAATTGCCCTTAGTGTCCAAAATTCTATGATCTATGATTAACCTAGGACAAAGATCGGCACAACATCATGGGCCGAAGGGCCTGTTCTGTGCTGTATTTCTCTATGATTCTATGAACCCACTCAGCTCAGGAGCAATTAATAATGGGCACAAAATGCTGTCCTTGCTAACGATGCCCACATCTCATTAAAGAATAAAAAAAATCAGAGAGGCCAGTTTGTGTGCTTAGTGCAGTTGAGTATCCAGAATGACAACCTATTTGCTCAGATCATGAGAAAAACCTGCCTGATGCAATCACTTGTGGTCTCAGACTCTGCTCGTGTAGCTAGGCATTTAGCTCAGTGCTGTAGAAGCAAAATTTTGTGAACAAACATAGTACACGTTATTGCACAAATCGAGAAATTCTGCAACTGCAGCTCAGGGTTACCTGGCTGTGGAGCTGGAACTGTAGCAGATGGCATGACAGGTCGGGAATTAGTCATGATATTGGCCTGGGACTTCCTTACCAAGGAGTGGGAAATTTCTGTGTCTTATAGTTGAGTTCCTCTTTCCTTCTCCTGGGCTTTCCGCCTACTGATCCTTCAAGTTGTCAAAGCTCTTCCCAGAATACAGCAGCTGGGAGAAAGAGACAGCGCGACATCCGCTTGGGACTGGCCCTCAAACAAACCATCACTTAATGCACAGCTGGAAATGGTGCCAGACTAGAGGGTTCCACTGTCAGTATTCCCAACTGGAGAGCCTTGCTGTCTCTCTCGGCTTAAAAAAAAAGTTCTCCATTTCTTTTTGGTTTCTCAGCACATGATCAAGAGATTTGGCAAGCAACCTGCCGTCAGTTTCTGAGCAATGCTCCTCTGAAAGTCAGCTAGTGATTGAGAACAGCATCTGTTCATTCCTCTGTTTTTGCCTCCGCCTGTCCTCAGCGCGTCCCATAAAGTTACTGAGGTCCCGATTGCTGTGTGAGAAATCACTGGCATAACTCTGTGTCCAGACGCTCTTTGGCACAAAAGTGCGAACATATAAATCAACTACACTACTGGGAAAAACAACCCTTTATCCCTTCTAACCTTCATTTTTTTCTCATTTATTGCATTAAATTGTTTTCTCCGTGGGATTCCTTTCAATTTGCTTTGCTGCCCGGCCGTGTACTAAGTACAGAATTCAGGTCTGTTCCTTACTACCTTAAGTTGTGAATAGTTGGGTCTCTTTTCTCTGATGAGTTGTGCTCCAGGTATCGCTGTTCTAGTCACAGCTAGGATGTACACACCAGCTATATGGGTGCACAGCAATGAATCAACGCCACTTACCAATATTACAATATTAACATGCAGGAAAGGAAGAAATTTCTCCTAATTTCAGTTCTGAATGGTCGTCTTCTTTTCCTAGCACATGATTTTTTTTTATTTCAATGAGATCGTCACTCATTCTTCTAATCTCTAGAAAATGTAGGCCTGCAATTATTTGGGGGAGGCAAAACAGCTAAGGGCCTTAAAGGAAAAAGTGCTCTAGAAAATGTCTTTCCAACCCTCTGAGTTATAGAAAGAACATCAAAATATTTTAGATCCATATTTGCAGGAAAGTTAGTGCTACGGGAAGAATACATTTTTATTCAATGATTTCCTTGTAGAGAATAATTCTGTTGGTCAAGTTTGCCCATGTAGAAGACTGACAATCAATCCAACTACAACATGGAGATTTCCTCATAAAAAGGACACACCTCTGCGACCCTTGAGTAACAAGAAATTGAAAATAATTTGTGTCCAAAGGGTTGAAAAGTCAGCCTTTATGTACCCAGTACAATTAATGAAATGTCTGGCTATGTTAAACAAGTGTCATTGAATAAAAGGGTTAAGTACTTTTACCTGATAGGATTATATTAAAATGCAGTTTAATTATTCTGTGAATTTACCGCGTGTATAAACACTGAGCTTCAACATCTATTCCACTTTCTCGCCCTCTCACCATATCCCTCGATCCCCTTTTATCATCCAAAGCTCTAGTTATCTCAGCTATAACTGAGCATCCATAGCTTGAGGAAGCAAGTTATTTTTTTTACTGCTTATGTTGCTCTAGTAAGTCCAACAAAGATAACCTTGTCTGGTTTTGTGAAGTTTATGTGGAACGTCCGTGGTAAACCAACGTGGGGGCCACAGTCTTGGCTCAGAAATGCTCTGAATTCCACACATGCACCAAAGTGGGTGCACAGGCACCAGTAATGTCCGGGGGGGGGGGGGGGGGGGGGGGGGGGGGGGGGGTGGCTGGCTGTATGGGAAGTTAGTGCAGAATGTTGCAGGTCATGAGAAAAGCAGACTTTGGGGGATAGCTGATGGACAAACAGCACCCCAAAATCACTGATGTTTTTGCAAAAATGCAAATGGTTGGCAACTCTTCCAGTTTTTGAAGTCTTGGCTAGTTAGAAAACCCTACCTGTCCAATCTGCCAGTACATTTACTATGGGTCCAGGCTTCTGAGCAACACACCACAGGTATGATGAAGGAATTACTCAGTTGTTTGGAGAGCTGAGGTGGGGTGCCAATCTCTCCAGTCCTCCATACGCTAGACAGTTTTGCTGCTGCACGTGGACTCAGCTCGCTGCAAGTTGAAGAGCAGGTCTGTGCGACCAAAAAACTCCACAGGAAAAAGTTGCAGAAGAGAATGCATGTGGCGTTGAAGACTGCTGTTGACATCAAGGCAACATTTTGACCCAGAATGGCATCAAGGAACCCAAGCAAAACTGGGAAATCTTTGGGAATCAGGGGACAAGCTCTCCACTGGTTGGAATCATACTACACAAAGAAAGATGATTATGACTTTTGGGGGTCAGTCATCTCTGGCCCAGGAGATTGCTGTAGTCATCCCTCAGGTAGTGCCCTCGGCCAAAGCATCTCAAGCTGCTTCATCAATGACCCCACCCCCCCTCCAACAGTAAGGTCAGTAAGGTTTGCTGATGATTGCACAATGTTAGCACCTTTGCAATTCCTCAGTACTGAAGCAGTCCATGTCCATGTGCAGTAAGGCCTGGATAACATTCAGGCTTGGGCTAATAAGTGACAAGTCCAGGAAATCACTATCTCCAACAAGAGAGAATCTAACCATCTCCCCTTGTCATTCAATGACATTATCATTACTGAACCCCCCACTGTTAACATTTTAGGAGTTACCATTGACCAGAAATTGAACTATATAAATACTGTAGCTGCAAGAGCAAGTCAGAGGCTGGGGATTCTGCAGTGAGTAACTCACCTCCTGTCTCCGCAAAGCTTGTCCAACATCTACAAGGTAGTCAGGAGTTTGATGGACTACTCTCCGCTTGCCTGGATGAGTGCAGTGCCAAGAACATTCAGAAAGCCCGATACCATTCAGGACAAGGCAGCCCCGCTTGATTGGTGCCCCATCCACCACCTTAAGTATTCACTCCCCCTAGCACTGACGCACACTGGCAGCAGTGTGTACCATCTACAATGCGCACGACAGCCACTCACCAAGGCTTCTACCACCCAGAAGGACAAGGGCAGCAGACACATGGGAACACCACCACCTGCATGTTCCCATCCAAGCCACTCACCACCCTGACTTGGAAATATATTGTGTTCCTTCGCGGTCATTGGGTCAAAATCCTGAAACACCCTCCCAAACACCACTGTGTGTGTAGCGACACCACAGGAGCTGCTGCACTTGAAGAACCTTCACTTCTACCACCTTCTCAACAGCAATGTGGCCAAGCTAATGATGCTCACATTCTGTGAAAGAGTAAAAAAGTGATATGCAGGCAGGGAAATGAAGGTGGAATTTAATACCCTACCTTGAGGCAAGTTTGGCGGCATAGGGATATTTAATCAAATGGGAGGGTGGTGGTTGGGGTTCCCATTTCCTTCCCTCAATTAATTGGGAAGGCTTTGCCGCTCTGCCACCAATTTAGGACCCGGTGAGCAATTAATGCCTGTTTAGGGGCAACATCCCACCCCTACCGATATTCACCCAGAGGTGGGCAGGGCAGTGGCCAAGACAGGGGTATGACAAGCAAACCCTTGTGAATTGCTTGTGGGCTCCGGGGTCCCTCATTCAAAGGCATTCAGTGCCAGATTAACAGATCTAGTATTGGGAGGTAAGGGTCCCACTGGCAGCCACCTCCCTGCCGTTGCTGCCAAGCCTCTACCTCGTAACCCCTACCCCACAAGTCCCATTCTCCGTCACTCAGCTGTGACCGTGGTCCATGGCGATCCTGGTCCCTGGGTGGGTGCCATACGAGCAGCAGCCACTGCCTCCATGCAAGGCTCGCTGCTGTCCAGGTAAGTGTCTGAGAGCACACGATGCAGCGGGTATCACAACGCCAACGTCTTGCCAGCTCGCCAGCCAGTGGGCGAGACCCCACTGCCTCCATTAAATCCAGCCCTCGGGGTGGACTTTAACTATTTCCGGCACGCCTCTAGCAGCCAACACAGGAACAAGTACTCATTACAGGCACACGGCGTAATGGAGCGAGGGGTGCCGGAACACGGTGCTCATTCCCTGCAACCTGCTGCCCTTCACAATTCAGGCCCCTCCCAGTGTCCACTTTCCTTCCACAGCCCAATCTAACAAACAGTACCAATGTATGATTAAGGGTATTTCCTAGCCAAGGATTTCACTGCTGGCCTTCAATGTTCTAATCTGGCGTTGCATAAACCTGCATTCAAGTGCACCAGAGCTGGCTAATGATTAAGTAAAAAGGCCCGCATTTTGTTGTGCTATTTGCAGTGTGTCTTCTACTGCCATCCTGCCCCTCTCAGCTGTGCAACTCTTCAATCTAAGACTGTGTCAAAATGTTGGGGCAACTAGGGTTGCAGGCAGCCAATAGGTGCTGGGACCATGTTGTGATGGCCACGACTTGGAACCTTGGTGCAAGGGTTATGCAATGGTCCTGTAAAAGCTGGAGCCATATATGACTGTATACTGCCCGGATAGTTGGCCGAAGATAGTCAGATTGGCTGTGATTTTCTTCACTTGCAGCTACTTACAGTTTCAGTCCAGTGTCAACAGATGAAGGTAGACCAGTTGGGTGAAGCACCAGAACGCTGTCAGATTCAATGGAAGTGTGCCGAGTGGGTGAGGAGGGGAAACAGTAGTTGGGCAGGATGGGCTAAATGGCCCACTTCAGTGCTATATCATTCTCTGCTAGAACGTCAGCGTGATTTATCCAGGTAAAAATCTATGCCTGGTTTTGGGCAACTTTAGCGGGGTGTTTCTCAGGAGCTGCAGCACCGGGAAACACTCACCTACTCAACGCCACTTTGCTTGTTTCTTCTGGCCTTGAGCAGTTTCTCTCTGCCGAGACCATCTCCTACTCCCCAGCCCATCTCCTACTGCCCAGCCCATCTCCCGCTGCCCAGCTCATCTCCCGCTGCCCAGCCCATCTCCTGCTGCCCAGCCCATCTCGTAGCCCAGCCCACCTCCTGCTGCCGAGCCCATCTCCTGCTGCCCAGCCCATCTCCTGCTGCCCAGCCCATCTCCTGCTGCCGAGCCCATCTCCTGCTGCCCAGCCCATCTCCCGCTGCCGAGACCATCTCCCGCTGCTGAGCCCATCTCCTGCTGCCCAGCCCATCTCCTGCTGCCGAGCCCATCTCCTGCTGCCCAGCCCATCTCCTGCTACCCAGCCCATCTCCTGCTGCCGAGCCCATCTCCTGCTGCCCAGCCCATCTCCTGCTGCCCAGCCCATCTCCTGCTGCCCAGCCCATCTCCTGCTGCCCAGCCCATCTCCTGCTGCTGAGCCCATCTCCTGCTGCCCAGCCCATCTCCTGCTGCCGAGACCACCTCCTGCTGCCCAGCCCATCTCCCGCTGCCGAGACCATCTCCTGCTGCCGAGCCCATCTCCCGCTGCCGAGACCATCTCCTGCTGCCCAGCCCATCTCCCGCTGCCGAGACCATCTCCTGCTGCCGAGACCACCTCCTGCTGCCGAGCCCACCTCCTGCTGCTGAGCCCATCTCCTGCTGCCCAGCCCACCTCCTGCTGCCGAGACCACCTCCTGCTGCCGAGACCATCTCCTGCTGCCCAGCCCATCTCCTGCTGCCCAGCCCATCTCCTGCTGCCGAGCCCATCTCCTGCTGCCCAGCCCACCTCCTGCTGCCCAGCCCATCTCCTGCTGCTGAGCCCATCTCCTGCTGCCGAGACCACCTCCTGCTGCCCAGCCCATCTCCTGCTGCCCAGCCCATCTCCCGCTGCCCAGCCCACCTCCTGCTGCCCAGCCCATCTCCTGCTGCTGAGCCCATCTCCTGCTGCCGAGACCACCTCCTGCTGCCCAGCCCATCTCCTGCTGCCCAGCCCATCTCCCGCTGCCCAGCCCATCTCCTGCTGCTGAGCCCATCTCCTGCTGCTGAGCCCATCTCCTGCTGCCCAGCCCATCTCCTGCTGCCCAGCCCATCTCCTGCTGCCCAGCCCACCTCCTGCTGCCGAGCCCAGCAGGAAAGGCTCCTCGCAGACCGAGGGGCCATTTTATCTCACTGACCCGATCTTTCCACCCCCCCTCCCTGTTTTTGACACCGCCCCCTCGCCCCACAAACTCGGGGAGGCTGCCAGTAACCCACCCCCCCAACCTGGTAAGGCTCCCCCTGGGGCCCGATCCCTGGCGGTGCTAATCTGGCACCTGGACACCCTGGCACTGCTGACCTGGGAGCCTGGGCATTGCCCCTGTCAGCTTGGCAGTTCCAACTGGGCACCATGGCAGTGACAGAGTGGCACTGCCAGGATGCGCAGGTGGCACTGTCAGAGGGAGTGCCAGATTCCACCCTGCCATGTCCCCAACTACCCAGGAGTCTCTAATGGCTCGTTTAACTGGTCAGATCGGGATCACACCCAGTGAGGGCGAGATCCAGATCGTGACACCTTGCGAGAGTCTCAAATCTCATGAGGGGCCTCTCGCGAGATTCAACGGCCTCGTTCCGACACCAAATCGGATGGACCGAGGCCATTAATGTTTTGTTTCTGATTTTGAACCTGAGATCCAGATTGCCACCTTTGGCCTGCTGTAATTTTGTGTTTTTAGTCACTCAAGGTTAAACTGAATGGCAAGAAGCAGTAGTGTGAGTGTCGCATAGTCCCGACATGCACCCGAAACCCTTAAACATTATGGACGGAATGTTCCTAAAAAATGGCAAAGTGTTAGGTTCAGTGAGAAATCCAGCGTTTTCTCCTCAGAGAAAGATACAGGTTTCCCGACCAGATTGTCCCACACCTTTTGAAGGGGGTGCATGTTTTACGCAGTCATTGGGATGGGTGGGGCCTAATCACGGCAGCAAGCCTGGCTTCTCAGAGATTGGACGCCTTTTGTAAAGGGCGCCCTGAAGTCAAAGTGAAATTAAAGACCCCCCCCCCCCCCACACACACATTCATTAATGGCATGTTTCTCCCCCACTCCTGCCCCGGAACATTTATTACTGGCCTGCTCGCCGCCACCAATCCCCCCATCACCCGGACATCAATTGCCGACCTGATCTCCCCCTTTGATCACTGGCCTGCTCACCCACACCCCTACCAAAGAACATTGATCACCAGCCTAATCTCCCCACTCAACATTGATTGCTGGCCTGATTTCCCACCCAAATATAATTGCCCCACCACCCCCGAACATTGATCACCAGCATCGGACCCTCCCAATGGATCGCCCTTTAGGCCCTGTCCCTTCAGGCCCTGCACTTCCAGGCCCCACCCTCTTCAGGCCATGACCCTTGACACTGCACAGCCTGGTTAGCACCACCAGAGTGCCAGGGGGCCACGTCCCCGACCACCCAGGTGCTACAATGGCCTCCAAGCTCCTGGCGTGGTCTTCACATCTGGAAAGTCGCCTCAGTGAGCCACAAAGACAGCAAAATACAGTCAGGAAGATGTGGCTCAAGTCCCACTTGAGAAACCGGAGCCCTTTGGGGCTGACACTCCGAGTGCAGTTAGATGTTAAACTGAGGTTCCAGCTGCTCACTTCGGTGGGTGCGAACAATTCGAGGGATTATTTGAAGAAAAGCAGTGGAGTTCTCCCCAGTGTCCTGGCCAATATTTAAACCTCAATCAATCAAAATCACTAAAAGCAGGTTATCTGGCCATCATATTGATGTTTGTGGGATCTTGCTCTTTGCAAATTGACTGCCACATTTTCCTACAATACAATAGCGATTTCAAAAAGTAATCAACGGGCTGCAAACACTCCTGACATCCTGAGAGGCGTAATATAAATGTTGCATTTTATTAGCTTTTTATGTGGGACCATGCTAAAATTTATTGTTTCTCACATACCAGGATATGCACAAGGAGATGGTCCTTAAGATTTCTACACTTTTCGTGCAGCAGATCTTCTACACAGGGTTCTGAGAAGTCTGGGTTAAAACCGCAGCAATGTCTATCCAGCCGATCGTGGACCTGGGGGAAACAAATGTCCGTTTGTGAATGTAACAGATACATAAACATTTGCCACATGTTTGGACCTTCTCCACAACTCGCAAAGTACCAGGATGTGTGCCAGTGAGGGCCAGGTCTGCAGCTCAAGCTCTCAAAAACCTGCATATGTGGAGAGAAAATTTAGTGCAAATTTCATAATATCATCAGCTACACCGTAATGGACAGTGAATTTTGTCCCAGGGAGGCCCCAGTTCCTTTTTACCCAAAGGATTAAACTGCACAGATAGAACATAGAACAGTACAGCACAGAACAGGCCCTTCGGCCCTCGATGTTGTGCCGAGCCATGATCACCCTACTCAAACCCACGTATCCGCCCTATACCCGTAACCCAACAACCCCCCCCTTAACCTTACTTTTATTAGGACACTACGGGCAATTTAGCATGGCCAATCCACCTAACCCGCACATCTTTGGACTGTGGGAGGAAACCGGAGCACCCAGAGGAAACCCACGCACACAGGGGGAGGACGTGCAGACTCCACACAGACAGTGACCCAGCCGGGAATCGAACCTGGGACCCTGGAGCTGTGAAGCATTTATGCTAACCACCATGCTACCCTGCTGGGACTTAAAACTAGAACTTTTCCATGTCCCAATTCATGTTTGTGGGACATCGAACCGTAATCATTCTCTGTTGACACCTTTGCTAATGAAGAGAAAAAACTAAGGTAAGGTAAAGTCACCGTAGTCCCAGGTGACCATAGGCTGCTTTCCCCTTTGAGGGGGGAGAGCTGACTGGTGGTGATTTAACCTGAGGGTCACCACACCTCAGGTGAGGGGCAGGGTTGAGAAGGCGGGGACTTTGTGAATAACCTCAGCCGGGACGGGAATGGAACCCACGCTCCTGGGCAGGGAGCACCCTGGCACTCTCACTGGCACCCAGGCACCTTGGCAGTGCCAATGTGGCACTGCTGTCCAGGCATCTGCCGAGGCCAAATAAAATGGCAAAATGCTATGGAATAGCGGAGGGTTTTCTCGGCACTGCAGGCGCTGAGAAACACCCTGTTAAACATCTCCAAGTGGGACTCTGATCCTGCTGAAGTGCGGCCACATCATTGTTACTTCACTGTCGCTGGGTCATGATCCTGGAACTCCCTCCCTAACAGCACTGTGGGTGTACCTACACTACATGGGCTGCAGGGATTCAAAAAGCCAGTTCACCACCAGGAGCGGCACGTGGCACAGTGGTTAGCACTGCTGCCTATGGCACTGAGGACCCGGGTTTGAATCCGGGTCATTGTCCGTGTGGAGTTTGCACATTCTCCCCGTGTCTGCGTGGGTTTAACCCCCACAACCCAAAGATGTGCAGGTTAGGTGGATTGGCCAGGCTAAATTGCCCCTTAATTGGAAAAAAAAATAATTGGGTACTCTGAAATAAAAAAAAGATTTTATCAGCGATGCACAATAAAAGTTGGCCTTGCCAGCAACACGTGGGACGGGATTCTCCCCTACCCGGCGGGGCAGATGGTCCCGTCGCCGAGGAGTGGTGTGAACCACTCTGGCGTGGGCCACACCCCAAAGATGCGGAATCCTCTGCACCTTCAGGGGCTAGGCCGGTGCCGGAGTGGTTAGCGCCCCGCCAGCCGGCGCGGAAGGGTCTCCGCCGGCCAGCGCGAGTTGACGCATGCGCGGGAGCGCCACGTGTGCTGGCATCATCCCAGCACATGCGCAGGGGGAGTCTTCATCTCCGCATCGGCCATCGCGGAGGGCCACAGCAGTTGACGCGGAGGAATAGAGTGCCCCTCGGCACAGGCCCGCCTGCGGATCGGTGGGCCCCGATCGCGGGCCAGGCCACCGTGGAGGCACCTCCCGGGGCCAGATCCCCCTGCGCCCCCCCCGAGGACCCCGGAGGCCGCCCGCGCAGCCAGGTCCTGCCGGTAAGTACCTGCTCTAATTTACACCGGTGGGACCGTCCGAAAATGGGTGGCCACTCGGCCCATCGCGGGCCGGAGAATCGCTGGGGGGGCCGCTGCCAGCGCCCTCTGACTGTCATGGCACGATTCCCACCCCGCGAAATCCCCGGTGCCGGAGAATTCGGCAGCCGGCGGGGGGGTCGGAGAATCCCGCCCGTGGAACCTATGAATTTTTTTAAAAATGAGGAATAATATAAGACTGTTGAATTTTGTTTAAACATTTCTATCTACTAGTTGTAAGGATATTGGAGATGATGACAAAAGATGTTTGACCAGATGGCATGGTTGCAGGTCAGAAGCCATGTGTTGAAAGCTCCAGGAATGAGTTAAACCAGGTCTGGTAATCCTCCCCCATATTCAGGTAGCTGAGCTGGGTGGGTTTATTTGAAATACTGGGCCACTTAGATGGTAAAAAATTAAAATCTTGTGGCCCTCCTTTGCAGGAGAGGCTGGAGCACTTCAGCTGCTTAACATGAGATAAGGGGCTTTATCGTGCCCTGTGCATGCTCTGTGCAATGGCCATTCACATTGGTGCATGCAAGGTGCCTAAGGCACAGAGATATCCCATTAATGGGCCCATGGACTCGTCATGCATCAAAACAATATGTTCTGGCCGTTGGCTTTCAGTATTTTACTGAATATTTTACTGCATTAATACTTCATAGAACAGTACAGGCCCTTCGGCCCTCAATGTTGTGCTGAGCCATGATCACCCTACTCAAACACACGTATCCGCCCTATACCCGTAACCCAAGAACCCCCCCTTAACCTTACTTTTATTAGGACACTACGGGCAATTTAGCATGGCCAATCCACCTAACCCGCACATCTTTGGACTGTGGGAGGAAACCGGAGCGCCCGGAGGAAACCCACGCACACAGGGGGAGGACGTGCAGACTCCACACAGACAGTGACCCAGCCGAGAATCGAACCTGGGACCTTGGAGCTGTGAAGCATTTATGCTAACCACCATGCTACCCTGCTGCCCCAATATGAGAATTCATGTTAGTTGTGGTGATCTTGAAATAATTGTGGAACTTGATTTTAAACATAAAAGCAAGTTGTTATTGCTGTGTTGTGTGTGCAAAAGAAGCAATTGTGATGCGCGGAAAACACTTTTTCACACAATGAGTGGTTCGAGTGTGGAATGCAACGCCTGGAAGTGTGGTGGAGGCAGGTTCATTCGAGCATCCAAGAGGGCATTGGATAATTATTTGAATAGAAACAATGTGCAGGGGTGCGGGGAAGAGGCAAGGGAATGGCACTAATAGAACATAGAACATAGAACATAGAACACTACAGCGCAGTACGGGCCCTTCGGCCCTCGATGTTGCGCCGACCTGTGAAACCATCTGAAGCCTATCTGACCTACACTATTCCATTTTCATCCATATGTCTATCCAGTGACCACTTAAATACCCTTAAAGTTGGCGAGTCTACTACTATTGCAGGCAGGGCGTTCCACACCCCTACTACTCTCTGAGTAAATAAACTGCCTCTGACATCTGTCCTATATCTCTCACCCCTCAATTTAAAGCTATGTCCCCTCGTGTTGGTCATCACCATCCGAGGAAAAAGACTCTCACTGTCCACCCTATCTAACCCTCTGACTATCTTATATGTCTCTATTAAGTCACCTCTCAGCCTTCTCCTCTCTAACGAAAACAACCTCAATTCCCTGAGCCTTTCCTCGTAAGACCTTCCCTCCATACCAGGCAACATCCTAGTAAATCTCCTCTGAACCCTTTCCAAAGCTTCCACATCCTTCCTATAATGTGGTGACCAGAACTGCACGCAGTACTCCAGGTGTGGCCGCACCAGAGTTATGTACAGCTGCAGCATGACCTTGTGGTTCCGAAACTCAATCCCCCTGCTTATAAAGGCTAGCACACCATATGCCTTCTTAACAGCCCTATTAACCTGGGTGGCAACTTTCAGGGATTTATGTACCTGGATGCCGAGATCTCTCTGTTCATCTACACTACCAAGAATCTTGCCATTAGCCCAGTACTCTGCATTCCTGTTACTCCTTCCAAAGTGAACCACCTCACACTTTTCCGCATTAAACTCCATCTGCCACCTCTCAGCCCAGCTCTGCAGCTGGCACTTGACCAACCAGGGAACAAGGTTTGCTGATCAAACATCTTAACTAATTCCTAGCTTTATAGGAATAATGCACATTCCATAACCAAGACCTCTCCTGCATTACTAATGATGGAAAGACAAGGTTTTGCTTTCGATCTGCTGAAACCTCTGAAAATTAAACAGCAAGCATAAATGGACAGCGGGAATGCAAGGCCAAGCATGGAGTTTTCCATCACGCACAAGCGGTTTGGGCTAAGAATTACTCCACAGAGGAAAAATGGGTTCCTGCCGCAATCCTTGTGCAAAATTAACATCCCTGGCACTTGGAGGAATGCCAGAGCCCAGGACTCTGTTGAGTCCCAGGCTGATGCCGTGCCCCTGGATCCGGCCGTCCCAGAGTTGCAAGCATCAGGAAGGGGTGACAGCATCTCTTTTCGGACTGCAAGGCCAACTGGAGGAATCCCATCGCCTTCTGTCCAAGGAGATGGGACTGCCACTCCTACCCAACAAGGCCAGCACTGCAAGGCTGGATCTGTGTATCGGCCGCATTACAGCCTTCCCCTCCTTTTTCTTTGGACCCCCCTTCCCTCGTCTGTTCCCCGGGGTCCCATTGGTTCCCCTGAATCCCCCACCCTGGGGAGATGTATAAAAGGAGCATCCCATTGACCACAGGGATTTGAAATTTTTTTTAAAGTACTCAATTATTTACTTTCCAATTAAGGGGCAATTTAGCGTGGCCAATCCACCTACTCTACACATCTTTCGGTTGTGGGGGTGAGACCCACGCAGACACTGGAGAATTTGTCAGGTCCATGATTGACACTCGAGAGGCTGACAAGCTGCAGGTGCATATTAGCGTTCCACTCTCCACACACACATATCCCAGCCAATAAGATGGCACTGGAGCGCATCCGGCCAGCCCGTTGATGAGTCAGCTGGGGCCAGAAGGTACCTCGGAAGGGGTGGAATGTGGGGGGCACCCATACGACCTGTGGCGTCGGGTTCAAAGTGAGCAGTCAGCGGCGTGTGCAGCCCCATGGCTGCCTGCAACAATGATGTAGCCGTCCACACCGACCCCACCTCCTGGCCATCCCCCGCTGTGCCCCTCCAGCCCTGACAGGAGCCCCCCCCCCCCTCCCCGGCCAGCAGCACAACTGCCAGCACACTAATGAGATGTTGGGCACTGTCCGTACCCCCTCTCTCCCCCTCATCAGCCAAAGAGCCCGTTTCACGATTTTTGAAAGCTCAAGCGAACCTCGCTGTCGGGAATATCCCTCGCTGGAGGAATCGCGGAGGCCCCGGAGTATACCGGGTCAGGCCCGCTAATGATATGCCAACAGTGTTCACTGTACATGTGGAGTGGAACACATTGGTGCCACTTTCGCGGCACTGGAGAATTGTGATTTGGTGTGAACCTGGCGCCGACCATGATTTCAGCGTCAAGACTGGTTTTCCGTCCAATCGCGTTTCGCCGACTGAGAATCCCTCACAATTCTCCCCGGTTTTCACACATGGAACACTTTGAAAAAGTACAGGAAAATTGTGGCGGCACAGTGGCGCAGTGGTTAGCACTGCTGTCTCATGGCGCTGAGGTCCCAGGTTCGATCCCGGCTCTGGGTCACTGTCCGTGTGGATTTTGCACATTCACCCGTGTCTGCATGGGTTTCGCCCCCACAACCCAAAAGATATGTAAGTGGTAGGTGAATTGGCCATGCTAAATTGCCCCTTAATTGGATAAAATTAATTGGGCACTCTATTTATATATAAAAAAATTATTCTCCAATTAATGGGCCTAAATGACCTCTGCCCTATTCAGCAAGCTCACTCAGTGGAGGGAATGTGTTGAGTTGCAGCTCCCAGATTCGCCCCCTAACCTACTTCTGCGGGATGGAGAAAATTGTGCTTTGTGTGTCTCTGTGAGCATTTTCAATTTGATTGGTTAAAGAGATGCTCGTGCCCTGCTCATGAATGTTATTGTTCCCGTGAAGAGGGTGCTGCAATCTGAAGGATTTGTAAATACCACCTTGACACTGAGCTCCGGTTTCCTCCCACAGTCCTAAGGTGTGCAGGTTAGATGGATTGGCCACTCTAAATTGCCCTGAGTGTCCAAAAAGGTTAGGTCGGGTTACTGGGTAACGGGGATAGGTTGGAAGTGTGGGCTTAAGTGGGGTGCTCTTTCCAAGGGCCAGTGCAGACTCGATGGACCGAATGGCCTCCTTCTGCATTGTAAATTCTATGAAAAGCCTATTAAAAGTCTGTGCAAGGCTGTAGGCACGATAAAGGGAGATGGCCAAAACATCCTAGCCAGTGTACAGTGTGAAACAGGCTGACAGTAAGCATGTTTCTATTTAGTTACCTCTGTAAGACTGAAGCACTCTTGTTGGGTTTAGTTTTGTGCGGGTGGTGTAAGGCAGCATCCGCCCATGTCCAACGTTGAAGGGTAGTTAACCCCAGGCAAACGAGAGCACCATTTATGAACAGGTGGTAGGTTGGGCTCCGGGAAGGTATAGTGCTGCGATTATCACTGAAGGAATGTGACACAACTTGCTGAAATTCCACACTTACGTTGGAGATCACATCAGCTCAATTCTAGAATTTTATCGTTTGGAGCGTTTAGACAACTTGCTTCCAAAATGCCTTTCCCAGCTGTAATAGAATGCCTTTCTGAAATCCGTGATTCGATTTATGGAATTAGTCTTGGAAAAGTAACCAAGGGTGTGACAATGTGGAGCTGTCTTCCGCTGTATCAAAGTTTATGAGCGCGCGGGTGGGTGGGGGGGGGGGGGGGGGGGGGGGGGGGAATATTGATCAGAAGGAAGATAGTCTTTGGGATTCATTTTACTCCACAAAATGGGAGATTGGAATTATGTTGAATTTGCAGCAAAGAACAGGCCTGACTGTTGGGAGTTTGGTTCATGAATGTCAAAGTGTGGCCACATGTCAGAGGGTTTGCACACTGCATGTCTGGGGGGTCAGGCCTCCTCTGAATTCCCCTGATGTTTAAGCTTGGCGGCGTGAAGGACCCAGTTTCTGAGTGTGCCCATGAAGGGGCACAACTAAAGACTTGCCAATGGCCAGGCTGTGTACTTACAGGGAGAAACTTACACATTTAACTATTTGTCCCATTGCTGCTGGCTAGCAGTATTGGCTGAAAATGAGAAGCAAAATATCACACAAAAATATTGACCCGCTAGACTTATCAACCCATTGAACATTTGCTCCCGACTGAGCCGACA